>NC_051182.1:158365906-158665906 GCF_013339695.2 Rhipicephalus sanguineus
TTACCGTGCAACTAAATCTAAGCACACGGGCCTCAAGCATTTTTGACTCCGTCGAAAATGCGGCCGCCGCTGCCAGGATTCGATCCTGCGGCTCAGCAGTCGAGCACCATAACTACTAGACTACGAACCCTATTCTAAATCTGCCCAATAATAAAACAGTCTTTTCTAATTTATTTTATAAACCGACGTAAGCTGCATTGCTTACATTCTCAAATAGCAGTCATTGTTAGATTTCGTGGAAGAACGAAAGCTGCACTTTTTGGTATTAATCTATTATTCCTAGTAGGTTCGAGACATCTCGCTTTCCCTAGATTTTTCCAGGGTTCATCTGTAAAATAAGCGAAAGTCCACTCGACAATACCACTTCATGAGTGTCGTGCAGGTTGAAATACTACCAAAAATGTCTTAAATTCACCATGTCGCTTGCCTTGGCTTTCTTAATTTAAACTGTTTATTATTAAACTGCAATTATGTAATTCTGTATAATCTAGCGTGCCTTGTCCCACGCATGCCGAAATGTTGCGCTGATAACATATACCGTGCTGTTCTGGCACGCGAACTAACGTTTGCTCTATGACAATTCTTATTTGCTGCCATTTCCATATTCTCCATAACCAAGTTGTCAGAAGGCTTCACGTTATAAGTACTGCAAGTCGGGCAGGCTTCAAAGTACGTATAACACACAATAACTAGCGGACCGAATACAGGGTGATCAAAGGAGGAAATTGACAGTAAAAACGCTAACTTCTAACGAAGTTCGTTTAGGAACACACGTGAATATGTGCTAGTCCAATGACGTCAGTGTTACGCAGGCGAAGGCGTTTAAAAATACATTATACACAACACAAGAACACCTGACGTCAGAGATCAAGGTTTCACGCAGTCAGTGTGTGCGTCCTTCGCCTGCTAGCAGTTTTAGTTCATCTATCACGTTATATGCCAAGTACAGTGGCATGTTCGGGCTAAAATGACTCAGTGCGCTTGCGTGCATGGGAGCTTCTTATTTTTTTTGTGCAACCTGTCACACACAGGAAAATGGCTGCCGCGAAGACAGTCCTTACAGCGGATAGTATCGTCCGTGTGCTGTACCGGAAGTGGCATCTGATCGTCCTTGGCGTTCTCGTGGCTATGTTCATCTTGATGGAAGCGCTCAGGTGACGGCAAACAATCAAAGCGAGCATTCGCAGTCGGTGCATGTCATATGGCTATACGTATAAGTGCCCTGAGGATCACATGGAAAACGAATGCTCATATTTAAATATTTCTTCGTCGCGTTTGCTCTGTGGCTGTCATGAACATGGCCAGATGGTTAGGCCTAGAATTGCACGGGGTCTCTCAATCTTTCCTATTTTAATTCAAGCGACCTTGCTTTATCTAGCACAGTAAGGCCGCGTCGAACGCGGAAAACCCGGCGCCTGCTAGTGTATGGAAGTGCGGCCGTCGAAGGCTTTCCGGTGACATGCGCATTTGTATGCGTAGTTTCCAATAATGGATGCTCTCCCGATCGTGGGCTAGTCGACGGTCAGCCGTTTCTGATATGGCAACGTGATCTTTTATCTAGGTCACTTGTGATTCGTTTCGACGTTTCCCGGATATGAACGCGCGACCGTCCGTCGGCGTTGCCTGTAGCAACTAAAGTTCTGCGCTGCTAAGCGCGTGTATGAAGGCCACGAACACAAAAGCAAACAGCGAAAACGGCCTCTCTCTATGAAAAAATTGTGTTTTGGCGGGCGGCGCGTTAGGGGCATTTGCTGTACATGCAAAGACTGACGCCACCCTTAAACGAGCGCCCGCAGGCGCTGGTGGAAGCATGCTGTTGCATTGTGATATAGCGCGATGGCAGGGGCGTAGGCAGAATTTTTTTCGGGGGGGGGGGGGGGCACGGGCCCGGTGTGCCTCCCCTGCCTACGCCACTGCGCGATGGTGAGGGTGTTCTTGGTCCATGATGACTGCTTCCGGTCGCCATTGAGCTCTTCCGTTCGCTGTAGCGCCAGCAGTGCGCTACAAAACCTGACGTGCTGCAAACGACAGTGAGCACAACCGAGTCACTTTTGTCAGCACCTAAATAAGCGCCGAGATGGCAGCGCACCGCTGGCGTTACGGGTAAATAACAAAGCAGCTCATTGTCTACTGGAGCAGACACGCGGCAATAACGCTCTCGCCATCGCTCTATACCACAATGCAACAGCTAGCTTCCACCGGCCCCCACGTGCGGCGCTCATTTCACCAGCGGCCATGCGCTCCCACTCTCGCATTTCAACCCGTGAGTACCCTACCTTGATATTCAGCCCATCACAATGACATGTAAGAAGGCTTTCGGTCGGTCAATAGGTAGCTCCTTACCCTCAGTCCAGTTTTCACGCTATTTTCATCTCAGTAACATGCAGCTACTGATCTGTGCGTCTTTCGACGTTCTCCTCAATTATTGGGCTCGAAATACAATTATAATTATTGCTGGGGTTTCACGTCCCAAACACTGAACACATCATTATGAGGTACACCGTAGCGGAGGGGTCCGGAAATTTTGAACGTCTGGTGTCTTTAACGTGCCTCTCAATCTAAGTACACGGGCCTCGAGCATTTTGCCTCCATTGAAATGCGGCCGCCGCGGCCGGAACTCGATACCGCGACAGTGGGGTCTGCAGTCGAGCGCCATAACTAGACTACAGTGGCGGGAGCGGATCAAAATAGAGGTTGCCGAAGTGCGGATAGGTTCAAAGCAAGAGAAAGTTCCCCAAACAGGCTGGCCGACGTTTCGGCGAGGAGGATCCACCTTTGTGAAAGGCGGATTTTCATCCTTGGCCTGCTCCAACTTTGACTTTAGGTTGGCGAAGTATGCTGTAAAACTTCGCAGCTATTTCAGTCCCGTAGTAGTTCCTTTAGCATTAATAGACATTGATTTACTCGATGTATATTCCTTATTTTTTACTTTTCTTTTTCGTCTATGGCCGCAGACTTTCTGGAGAGCAAGGAGTTGAAGAAAATTTCCCTTTGGGAAATCGACCGACTCGGGATATGGTGAGCCGTGTTATGACCATTCATTGCCCCAGTTTGGGTTTGTGTTCCTATGGAACAGTAGAGGGCAAATTAACTTAAATGCGCTTCTAAATTACCCTTAATACTAAAAAACTTTTGGAAATGGCAGAACTGTTGATGAGAGAAACAATTCTGATTGATCCCTTGGGAAAGTTGAAGGGCGCTTACGGCTCCTTCAGACCTGCGACTAGCACCGGTCGCGCTACCATTTGCGACTGGCGATCCAAAAGTGACTCTACGCGAAGGTCGTTCGCACCTACGTGAGAGTTATACCCTACGCCAGACATAATTCACCTCTGCTCGCATATGGCTCACATTGCCATTGCGCCGTAAATAGGCTGACGCCCTGTTGCTTCGAATGTGATTGGTTCAGAGGTTTGCGACTGCAGTCGCACGACTCAAAGATGAAGTAGTATTGAATGAGTCAAAGCAGTCGCTTTGCGACTAAACATAGTCGCGCGACAGGTGCTAGTCGCAGGTGGGAACGAGCCTTTAATCGCCGCCTTTAAAGGGACCCTGCAACACTTTTTCCGCAGGGTCAGAAAATGCTGCTTAGCAGTAGTCGAAACGCCAGCCAAACATTGCAGCGCAGCACGCGGCCTGGAATTTATCATTTATTCTCAAAGTGTGCTAGAAATCGTTCCCACTTCTCTCGACAAATGATGTCATAAACCCGAATGACCGCGCCATAAACCCAAAGTCCACGGCCATTGGCTGATCCGAGCATCGTGAGCTGCATAGTTAACGTGTCCGCCGCGGGACGCCGACACGTGCCCGCGCGCGTTCTCGTGATTACCCTGAAAGTGAGCCGCGCGTTCGAGGGAGAAAAAAAGAGAACGTGCAAATTCATGACCCGCACTGACGAAGGGACGCATCTTCTTGCCCCCTTGTCATTCCCCTCCCTGCGTAGCTTTCAGCGAGCTCGCTGTTCAAAGGAGAGAGAAAACACTTGAAGCGTGCGATAAATCTCCTAACTCCGTTCGTAATTGACGGATTCTAAATATGTTTGCCGCAGTCGATTCGTGAGCAAATAAGCTCTTTTAATGAAGCCAATCGACGATTACTTGGAAAAGTGTTGCAGAGCCCTTTCAAGAGCGTAAGGCGATAGCGTTATCACAGTCAGTTTGCATCACCTTCTCGATCGCTCACCATGCTTCTCTTTTCGGCGGACACCTTAGCCGCGCTGTGAGAGAAGAAATGCCTGTACGCCCTACTGCAGCCGTTGTAAACTCTCCTAGGGCGCCTACTGCCGTTACTTTTGCAAGATACCCGCCACGCGTCTGTAGTGCAATATGCTCAACTACATAGCTGCGCACATTGTGGATGCTGTGGGCGACGATGATGATTACTATTATTAATCATAGGTCAGCCCTTTGTGAAGGTTTGGTGACGACGGACTCTTCACTCAGTTCACATAGTGCGACGCCAATCCTACGCTTCTACCACGCAATATTGCATCTGTTACCGCGACTCCTTGCTCGACATTACTGTTGCCTTTCTCCTAAGCATTTTCAAGAACTGACGTGGCTTTGTGGCAGAATACTTGACTGTCACGTAGAATGCATAGGTTCGATTCCGGTTTCAACCCTGACTTTTATATTCTCTACATCCATCTGGATTTTAGATGCGAAGCATCTCTTGCTGGGGGTATGTCCCTCGGCGTCGGCCTGGTAGTCCGCACTCACACTACGCATGCGCAACTCTCCTCCTTCTCTCTCTCCAACAGCTGCGCGTTACTCTCTCCACTTCTCTACCAGCACCTGCTTGCGCTTCTCCTGCGTTCTCGCTTCTGCTCTCGCGGCGCATACGCTTCTCCTTCAAGTGGTAGAGCGCTGCGCGCGTTCAGTTCAGCGCTTGCTTCCGTCGACTCCTCTGAAATGCGGGCTCGACATGCCGAAATTCTCTTCTGCGCAGCGCCGCGATGAGCGCCAGTGCATGCGCGTCCCCTCCCCCTCTCTCTCTCCTCTCCTACGCTGCTCCCCTCTCGCGCGACTGTCGACCGCGTTCCCCGCTTGCCCTGTGAGAATTAACGGCCAGGATAGAGGGAAGACACGACGCGAGGTCGGTAGCATGCCCAATGAACGCCAATGGAACGCGATCGTGCAAGTGCTCCGGCTTCGCATCGCCTCATGGTCCCCTTTAGCGCGAGATGGTGTAAATTTTTTAGCTCACATCCAACGACGCCGACACCGCATTTTCTTCGGCACGAGACCTTTAACGCTATCGCGTTAGAAACGAACGTGCAACGTGTGTTCATAGAAGTAGTTGCAGGCATGTTGGCCGTTAAGAAATACAGTTTTCAAAGTGCAAATTGCATTTCTTATACGTTTTTGATCGTATTTCGAATACTATTTTTTAACAGCCCCTAACAACTACTGAATATACAAAGAACAAGCTCATTATTCTCTCCTTGCGTTTCTCTTTTCCATGCAATTCGTGACGCTAGCAGTGTGTTCACGTGACATCATTAAAAAAGAGCTCTCGATTGGTCCATAAACGAGAGATCTCAGTTTTGAATTGTCTCCTAACACGCTTTGTCACGCAATCGCATACCCGTTATGCCTTGACTCGCATTACTATCGTGCGCTATCAACTGATTTCACTTCGTTCTGTGTGTTTTCGACTACGCAAGCGGAGCTAACAGGGTGTAACCGAAAACATAGAGTTTCCTAAAATTAACTACAGGGGACTCTGGCGCTGCGATCGTTCAGCCACCATGGGAATGATGGGTAGCACACGGATTTGCCTAGTCTTCGTACTTGCGGGCTTCGAACGCGCTTGTGGCTTTGTTTATTGCTGTGTTTTGGTTTTCTTTCGGATAAAAGAATGGATCGTTGTGAACTTCGCGGCCAGATTTCAATTGGTGAGCCTAAAAAGGTTAAAGTGGTGAAGTGAAGCTGCTGACTTTTGCTGAACTTCGTTTTTCGACAAAGCGGACGCAGGTGACGCGGAGCCAAACGGAGCCGAAGGAACGAAGTTTAGACAAATCCGTGTACTACCCATCATTCCCATGCTGGCTCAAGCGCCATGCGTTGCAGCTCCCGTAGACACTAGCGTCAAGGTTCCCTCTAGTAGGTATTGTCGGAAACTCTATGGCCGAAAAGCGCGAAATCCTGATAGGCTCAACGGTTAGTGCTGGCATCGTCCACGTGTTTTACGAAGTGAGTGGTTCGGGGCCCTTTACATTTTTCTGCTTCCAGGATGCCCAATGCGAAGGCGCATCGGAGGGGAAGGCGTACATCAACTGTCATCCAGACCAGGAACCTTCTCCTCTGACTTGCATGCAACGTGGCTGCTGCTGGCTTCCTGACGAGTCGAATGGTAGACACTTTCTATTGACGGGCTGCGGAGCCGCGCTATAATAATATCTGGTGTTTTACGTCCAAAAACCACATGCTAATGAGGCGCGCCTCAGGCTCCGGAAGTTTCGACCACCTAGGGTGCTTGAGCGTGCGCCTAAGTTCTCGGGCCTCTAGCGTTCTTGCCTCCATCGATAATGCGACCGCTGGGGCCGAGATCAAACCCGCGTCTCTGGGCGCAAGCACAAAGAAAAATAATGTTGCAGTGGGTTAGCTCGGCTATGCCAAGATAACGTAGCGTTAGTAAAGGTTCAGCTAATTATTCTTAGATTTCCGTATTGTCTACGATTAGCTTGATTATCATGCTTAATGCTGCTCCAATGACACACACACGGTATACGTATTATGTGGCACATCTATATTTATTTTGACAGGCAACTACTTCGGAATCCGATTAGTTAAGCTTCTCCGCTCTTCTGCGCCGTTGAGCAGCATTTGCGCTTTCCTCCTCCATGGCTATACCACACTGGCAAACGACAGTCAGACGTGCTATCAAGCGGCTCCAGCGCAGTGTCAGACGGCGACTGCACAGCGAAGGCGAATAGCTGCGCGCGTGCCGTCGCCAGTACGTCTGCCACGGCTACGACGTCACTCTGTAATGCGCAGACCAGCGGCGGCGAGTCGCGCGCCGCGGTGGCGGAGTGCGCGGGAGGCATGGAGGAAGGAAAAATAAGGAGAGGCCCTGACGTCACATTCGTGAAGCCTCCACATTGCAAACACCCGCATCGCCTCCTAGCGAAGGAGCCTCGAAATATTTCGCGATTTCCGCCGTGTCGTTTGCAAGCGCATGCGCGGAAAAGCTACGCAATGCCCAGCTGTTGCGTATGGTTGCGTATACCCGGTGCAAATCGCGTGCGCTGCGGAAAGTACCGGGTGTCACTTTTCATGTGTACGTACACGTTCGCTTCATTGCTGATCACTAATGCACGGTATTTGCATGTGAAGCTCTCGGATGTGCGCTCTGTTGCTTCTTACTCATTGTGTCAACTCAGAACACACGTGAACTTGTGTTTTTGGCGTCTGGTGCGCCGTACATAACATGCGCCGAAGGCATCCTACGTTTCTAGAGGCTGTGTCGTTCAACGAAAGGGCAATAAACTTATGTTGTTGTTATCGGACTACGTGATGTATGTATTGTGCGGCGTGCGCTCGCTGCGTGCTTGTTGTGTGCGTACTGGAATTACAAACTTTACGTGCACGATCGCGTATACAATACAGCGGTGTCCTCTTTTCGACGTGAAGTTACGTCAACTAAAGGTTGGCGTTGCGCCGAATAGCTACTACGCTCACTCCAAATACACGAACAAAGAACCGCTAATCCAGCAACAGATCGGGAAATCGGGCTACGAGAAAGGGAAGGCCTAACGCCCAGCAGAACGCGTAAGTCACTGCTAGGTGAGTTCGAATACGATGATGCAGGGGCTGAACGTTTTTGATCACGGCACGTACCGGTATTCTGTACTGTTGCACAAAAACGCTCCACGAAGAATTTCAGCACGCAGCGCTCGGGCCTGCCACGCACGAACAGCCTGGTAAACGTCTGCTTGCAACATTTTACTGCGTGCGAACCGCACAATACGCGCTAAGTTTACGCCGGGACTACAAATCTGCGCAGAAGCTAATCACCGCGGAGAGCACGCCGCGGGGCGTCTGCTGTTTTGTTTGCCCCATACCGGTTTGCTTGCCCCATAAATCTGACGTCACTTCCGCCACACTTTTCGCAATGCATTGGGATACGATAGGGCCTCTCCTTAGTTTTTCCTTCCTCCATGGCGGGAGGTGCCGGCTCCGGTGCGTGACATCACTGATCCTCGCGCATACGCAGCACGGCTCTTGAGGAGGCGCGCGAAACTGGCTCGGCTAGGCCAGTGTAGCTAACGCTACAAAACAAGTGGTCAGTAGAGGGTTAAAACAATGCTAGCAATGCTCAAAACCGGGTTAAGGAAAACGAACAAGGTCTAAAATAATATGATTAACACAAATAACCAAGAAGTATTCGCGATAAGTAACTCAACATCGCTAAATATGCTTCGGAAACATGCGACTGAAACCCCCACCGTGCAATAGCCACCACCTCGCCAAGCGCGCGATTGCTCCTCCTTCTCCGGCGCCTTCGTCGCTACATCTGAAGCGGGAAACAGCCTGACGGAACTCGCTGCAGACGACATGTATCTCAACTGCCGTAACAAGCAGGAAGTCGATAAATCGCAGCAAAAAGTATCGCTCACTGAGTTTGCGAATATCCCTCATAAGACTCTACCCCTGTCGGAGAGAACCTACACGATTGCCTCAAACATTGATGCCACGAGCAGAGATTGTTGGAACATAAGAGGTCGCTAATCGGCGGCTCACCTTCTAATATTCCTTTACATTGCCGAGAGTGTAAGTGCACGATGAAATTCGATAAATGCGCACTGCGCAGTTCTGTACCGGCATTGGAATGAATAAACGCGTCTAATAATTGAGGTATGACATATCGATAATAGTGGTAGCGCATGCGTGAGTCAACCGTTGATTAACTTGCATAAAGAAAAAATCAAATGCCCTAACAAGGATCTTTCACGTAGACCCTCACGCGTGCCGGATTGATTGCGTGGGCCGGTTTGATTGCCTGGGCATGCGCAGAGAAGTTTTTGTGCCTTCTTTTTTCCCCAGCGTTGGGCGCCTTTGCAGTTGTTAGTCGGCGTTTGTGGTGTCTTAGCTTCTTTCTTGTGCCCGTGTTTGCACCACCTGTCTTTTATGACGTCATCGACGATTTCCTAAACGGATCAGTGGGAACTCTACGAACGTGAATCACTCGGTTGCCCCTGCTACGCACATCCTCAGATTTCACGGTAGTGGAGCTGCATTTAGCGCATGATTTAAATCTACACCAACCGCTACACAAGTTCTTTATACGCGATTTATTTTCAGGGGCTCCGCCGTGCGTCCTTCCAGCTGGTGCAACGCGCTACGTCATGGCGTCGTCAGCCAAGACAATGGACTCTTGGTCGGCTAACCTGACACTTCTGAAGAACGCCTCGGCTTTGCCAATGACAGAGTCAACTACGATAACCGTCACCTGCATCGCCTTCGCTCACGAATTCGCACGACTCCGCGTAAGTTGATGGCTTCCTGTGAAATGCACTTCCTAATTGCTCGTAACAATAATGACTGGTGGGGTTTAACGTCCCAAAACTACGGTACGATTATAAGGCACGCCGTAGTAGAAGGCTCCGGAGATTTGGACCAGCTGGGGTTCTTTAAGGTGCACCTAAATCTAAGCACATGGAGCTCTAGGCTGTAGCATTTGGCCTCCATCGAAATGCGGCCGCCGCGGCCTTGGGTCCTAATTGTTCGTACCGGATGGATATAGATAATCATGATTCATGGTTCAGATTTAATTGAAGGCTCCTGAATGTCTACGCTGTCTTGAAGTAGGCTTTTCATGCTGTCTGAAATTTTCTAGTCGTTTCTGGCAGCCAGAGATTTTTTTCGGGACGGGGGCGGGGGGAATATTTTTTATGCATGTTTGTGCGTTTATATATACACATGCAAAATCGAAAAGTTTCGGAAGCGGTTGAATTTTTTGTGTGTGTAACCGTTCTGTTACACGTGTAACCACTGCTATGCGCAGACCGCGCCACAATGTCTGGAACCTTCCGGATACAAGGCGAACAGTTCAGTTTAATCTGGAACTAACACGGCCTCCTACAATGACGCTGGAATCTTCGATGCCTCGTGTATAACTGCCGAGGCGCCTTACGCGCGGATCAGTTTATCGACGACCGAACACTGTGCGCGCTGATATCTTTGCAACCTGAGTGTCATTCTTTTTTTATGGGCACAAGTTCGCCCGATAAAGAGTTTCATCATTACCAGTTTAATTGGCCCCTAAAAAACACAGAAAATACAAAGAACGAGGGTGTTATTCTCTCCCGGAGTTTCCCGTCTTGTCGGCACAATTCGTTACGTCAGCAGCCTCTGTTCAAGTGACGTCATAAAGAATTAATCTCTCTATTGGAGCATATAAGAGGGATGTATGTTGTCAGTTGTCTCCTACTCTGCTTTGTCATGCATTCGCACGCCCGCTCTGCCTTAATTACAAGATTTATAGCGCGGAACTTCTACACAAGGGACAAGAAAGACGACAAGCACAAGCGCTTGCGCTTGTCGTGTTTCTTGTCCTTGTGTAGAAGTTCCGCGCCATAAATCTTGTAATTATGGATTACCAACTAGCCCGAAGCAACGCCTCGCTCTGCCTTGCCTCGCATGACTCGCGCGAGCAACTGAATTCACATCGTTTAGTGCGTTTTCGACTGCGCAAGCAGAAATAACGCGCAACCGAAAAGCGCGAAATCCTGATAGGTTCAACGGTTAAAACTCAGTTGTATGTCTGCGCTGGTCCTCGTCAATTCTGTTTGTGCTGTGTCTACTTTCGTTGAGCAGTTCAGTAATGGAATACCAACTAGCCCGATCCCACACCTTACTTCAACGGTTATTTGCTGGCATTGTCCACGTGTTTTATGAAGGAATGAATGGCGAGGAGGAGATAACGACTGTAGGAAGGGTGGTGAAGGCGCGATGAGAAACCAGTCTCTCGTCTTTGAACTCAGGAGTGGTTTAGGGGCCCTTTAAGAATTTGCTTTCTTCGCTGTCGCGACCACGGGACCATGTTACGGAAGAAATGCTTTTCACGCTCGCAAGGCTATGTGATGTGTCTATGCTGTTGCAACGGAAGCCTTGAGCGTGCCTCGCCTGCATCCACGCAGATTCACGACGCGAAGGAGAAGGAGTTTGAGACACCCGTACCGCCAGTCCCGCAAGACGACGGCGCTACCTACATTTCCTATGACTTCACATACCATGGCAAGTTCCTCACTGTCAGCCCTAACAGCTTTCCCAGATACAAGTGAGTATATCGCATTAGGAACCACTACTCTGCAGGGACGCTGTTATGGTAAAACCGGGGAGGCTTGTAGTACCGTATTTAATCGAATCTAGGCCAGCCCCAATTCTAAGCAGACCCCCGAAATTCGCAAGGCCAGAAAAATAAAACTTAATCAATGTACTCGAATCTAAGCCGACCCCCCCCTCCCCGCCCCCCCCCCCCATCTTTCGACATCGTTTTTTCGAAAAAACATTGGCTTAGATTCGTGTAACTACGGTATGTGGGATGTTTGTTGTTTGTTTCTACATTGTCGTTGAATGCTTATATTCGGTTACAACCTAAAAATAAATATATGCTCCACCCACGGCCATCACTGTAAACGTTCCATCCAATCACAGTTGCTCATTTCCGTGACGTCAAGCCCTGTTCGCCTGTTTCATATAGTTCATGTGCCCATACAGACACATGTTCTTGTCGCTGGTTCTAGGTTGAAAACTTGAACATCCTAGCAAATTTCATCGTAGATTCTGACATGACTGTCCAGTCAGAGGTCACATTTTAGATAGGAACAACGAACCTTTAGTTTTCGATATGCGTGGTATTTCATTAGCAGAGCAAAATTCTGGTTCGAAAGGAAACCAACTTGGACCACACTCTTACACAGGTGATTCACGAGCTCGCCGAGATTTTGTGGGCGGAGCACTGTCATAGTTGCCATTTCCGCTTATAATAAGCAGATTTGGGCTTCTTTTTTCTCCGAGCCCTTTGTAGAACTTTCCAGTCGCTTGTGAAGCTTTTATTAGGGGCTTATTTGCATTTTTCCAGCAAATATAGTTATTTTAGTGATGATGCATGACGTTCACCAATAGCGCGCTTGTCGTTCACTAAATGCACGTTTGTTGATGACTTTGTGTATTGAGTGTTGAAGTAAAACCTACGTGAAGGGGAATCAACAACTGACGTTAATCATGCACTGGCAAACATGCATTCAACCGAATGGAGACTACCTTGGAGACATGTTAAGAGCAAATATGTGCTTTCGTTTTCGTTCATAGTTGCGCATATTTTCCCTGTGCAAAATAATTAAAGTGACTTTCAACTCCCTTTCGTATTTAAGGGGCATTTAAATACGAAAGTGTTTTATGCCGGGGTCCACCATGGCTCCACTGACATATTTCCGTCACAGATATGACTTAAAATATACAGACTAACAGATGGCAAAGCAAAAACTAGAAGAAAAAAGTTCGGTCACCGAGAGTAGAACTTACGACCTCTCGTTGCGCAGCGCACGGCGCGAAACGACTAGGCCACACACGGCACGTTCTTCGCCATGCTAACGGCGAGCGATTTATATACACCATTTGCCGGTGGCGGTACTCAGAGGTCGGTGACACTTCAGAGTGTTTTCGTTATCACTAGCGAGATGGCGCGAAGGGCGCACTTTAAAGGTCGTCGCCTCACTCGTTGCGATGAGCGCGCGCCTTTACAGGGCGTGGTCGCTCGAGCGCGCGCGCGCGCTTATCTCGTGATGGCGGTGGTTTGTACGTCTTGTGCTCTCACCGCAAGTTTGCGTTGAAGTTACAGAGAGCATGAAGGTCACTCCACTCATTGCAGCGGCGGCTTTTGCGAAAAGAGCGCGCTGCTAACACACAAATAAGTTACAACTGTGACACTTAGTTCGCGCTCATCCCGTGTATGTTCTTTCCGTGCGTCCTTTCTGCTTGAGCAGCGCGTTGCAAGTTTCGAGCTGCTTGCCGTTCTTCGCGTGACATTACAATTTGTTGCTCTGGTATTCATTCTTTGGCCCTTGTGGCGAAACAATGCGCAAGAAACGCTCAACTACGTCTGTGAAGACACGTTTCACTTTCGTGTTATACTGGTTCCTATGACAAAGGGATCAGCCATGTTTTTATTATAATTAAAAATATATACAAGAATGGAAATATTCAATTAATTTCCGCTCTTTCGGGGCGTTTTTTTTTTTATGATGCGTATTTGCTTGTTAGTTCGGCAGCGTCTAGCAAATCCTGTTGTAAGCGAGTGTAGCAGTAAGAAGGGGCGAAGGACGATACGATGAGGGGACATGAGTGTGCTCTGGCCTTCAGCATTCCGCCTTTTGGGCACAGCGCCACGGCGCTTGCACCCTTCCCCTAGCGGGAGAGTCGCGAAACGCTCTGGTAGAATCTCCGCGCGCCTTTCGACCTCAGGCTTCTAACGCGCGAGCGTTAACCCTTTCACTACCGTTCACGAGTATAGTCATCATGAGATATTGTATTTGTAACACACTGACCGATGACGGCTATACTCGTCACAAACAGAAACTGGTCCCACACGGAACCAATCTAGACTATACTCCTATACTCATCATACTAGTTTTTCTTGACGCTAGATGGCCGCACTTGTCCATGTTGGGTCATTTGATCTTGGCTTTCATTTTATTGCCATGCGGTGAAGCCACCTTCGAGTTATCTTCTTTATGCGATTAGAGACATAATGGAACCCTATTGAAATGAAAGAATGGTACCGTTTTATTCAGGAAAAACAAGCTCTACAAGTTGAGCAAAAAAAAAAGAATTCGGCAATTTTGGCACGTATTTCTTCTTTCCTTACGGCAGCGAAAGGGTTAAAGAGCTCGTTTCGCAGAAATTGGTCGTTGGTTGTGAGCGAAAAACTAGCGTCGTCCTTGAGCGAAAATTCGTGGTAGATGCAAATAAAGAGCTAATAAAAAAAAATCTTCGGGTGGAGTAGGACCGGGGATTTTAACATGCGACCCCTCGCTCTGGTGCGACGCGTTTAGCCGCTCGGCCACCACGCATACATCCTCCAGCATACTAAATGTGAGCTAATTATACTGACCATTTACCGTTGGCGGTACGCACATCTCGGAGGTGCTTCGGCGTGGCAGAGGCTTGACTATTACCCGCGAAATGGCGCAAAGGGCCCACGGGCGCGCATTAATTGGCATCGCCCCGCCGTGTCTCGTCGCGCCGCACGCATGGATATAGGAGCCGGAGGACGTCCGCACTTCGGCTTTCTTTACGGCATGGTTTAGGTGTCCACCGAGAAGCGAGGCCAGGCTATAGCGATTGGGAAGGCGATACGAGCACGGTCCGATTAGGCTATCACGTTCTACTCTTGAAAGCGAAGTTCGGGCGCGCCCTCCATGTTTTTTGTTCTGGCGATCCCGGTTGTCCCGTATCTCACCGCTGAACTCAGTTTCTTACAAAAAGCGGCAGAGGGGCCGCACAGGAAAATGAATGCGCGGATTGAGAGCCACCGTCCATTTTCGCAGCTTTCTAGTCATGTGCTTCACCTGTTCGCACTGATAAACTTCATCAGTGGAGGGGCCGCAAAACTGTAGGTGTTGATAGTCCGCGTGCGAGCGATATTGTGTGCTTTGCAGGAAAAGTTTTCAGGACTCTGGGAGCACGCGCCGTGGGTACTAGTAGCGATTGTATGCACCGAAAGGTTAACAGTGATCGTTTATATGAACGGTTACAGTGACTATGTGTGAACCCAGTGCTCTTCCCACTGGGGGCTCTTCCCACTCCGGTACAACACCCACCGCCCAGTTTTCTATATGCCGCCCACCGCTTCGATTGAGCTTGATCCCTTTGAAACGCGCCTGGTGAACCAATAAATAGCCACTGTGCGCGCTCAACACTAGCGAGCCGTGCCTCCCGCCACCTGTTATGTAAAAAGGAGTCTGAACAGGAGACCTCGTGTTTGTTTCAAAAACCGCCAACTCCAGTACCAGGGATAAAACACAAGCGCACTTGATTCCGTTTTATGTTTGCATCATATATGCCAGAAATGCGTAACCATAAATGAAATGTGGATGTGTATCGGAAACGGGCAGCTTCAAAACTTAAAATTCTTAAACTCAATATCTCCCCTCACCAATCTCACAATGTCTTGAGGCCGGTGTACTTAGATATAGGTGCACGTCAAAGAACCACGGGTATGGTATGGTATGGTATGGTATGGAAAAACTTTATTTAGGTCCGTCGGGGCGTGAACTAGCACGTAGCGGGCCGCTCCCACGTCGGGACAGATAGGCCTAACCTGTCCGCCACGTCGTGGGCCCGTTGGACTGCCCATAGCTGCGTCCTGAAATCCGTACTGCGTAGCGCAGCATCCCACTTTGACGATGTAACGTTTTGAACCCGTAACGCAGGGCACCGCCAGAGCATATGATCTAAGCTGGCAAAGTCTGAGCAAAGCGCGCACGTGTTTGACGTCTGAATTTCTGGGTAAATTTTGTGCAAGAGTGCGGGACTGGGATATGCCCCGACCTGCAGGAGTCTGAGCGTCAATGCCTGAGGCCTGTTCAGTTTACTGTGCGGTGGCGGATACTTTCGCCTCCTCAGATAAAAGTTCTTGCAAAGTTCATTGTACGTCGTTGGGGGATCTTTGTTGTCAACAACCTCATCGTCATGCCGTTCAGTAGCTACGCGGTCGACGACTCCTCGCGCAGCTCTATGGGCCTTCTCGTTGAGGTTGGACGGAGCGCCCTTGATCTGTCCCATGTGAGCTGGGAACCAGACGATTGTGTGTTGTTGTACCTCCTTATTTCGCAGGATCCGCAAGGCTGATTCTGAGATGGTGCCCCTACCGAATGCTCGAACTGCTGATCTCGAGTCACTGTATATTGTTGTTCTCCCGTCGTCTAGCAGGGCCAAGGCTATTGCGACCTGTTCGGCAACCTCAGCCGTTGTGGTCCGGACCGACGAGGAGTTTGTAATAATGCCATCTTGATCAACAGTGACTGCAACGAATGCTTTTCCGTTTGGGTACCGTGCAGCGTCAACGAAACAGCAACTCCGGGCATGTGCATGGGCACTCTCCAGGAGGGCTTTAGCCCTAGCCCGTCGTCTGCCTACATTGTATTCAGGGTGAACATTCCGAGGTATGGGTGCCACGGTAATACGCTCTCTTTGTTCTCGAGGAACGCTGCAGTAGCGGGTATCGATTTCTGTCGGGTGAACTCCAAGCTCTTTCAGGATGTTTCTCCCGGCACTGGTGGTAGAAAGTCTCGTGAACTGCGCCCTCTCTTGTGACTCAGCTATCTCTTCCAGCGTGTTGTGCACGCCGAGGTGAAGCAGCCTCTCCGAGCACGTATACATGGGAAGCCCGAGGGCTCTCTTCACCGCTTTTCTTATCAACGTGTTCAATTTGTCCCGCTCCGACCTCTGCCAGTTGTGCATTGCCGCTACGTAGGTGACGTGACACATCACGAAAGCATGCACCAACCTGATGAGGTTGTCCTCGCATAGTCCTTGCTGCCGGTTAGCAACCCTTCTTATCAACCTCAGGGCGTTGTCTGTTTTCCTTGTAAGCTTCAGTACAGTCTGGTTATTTGAACCGTTTGACTCAATCATCATACCCAGAACGCGGAGGGTGTCCACCCTGGGAATGATACCACCCTCACTTGTCCTTAGAGTGATGTCGATGTCCTCTACAGGCCTCCAACCTTTCGGTTTGGGGCCCCTGCGCTTGGGGCTGTAAAGTAGCAGCTCTGATTTCCGCGGTGAGCATCGGAGTCCAGTAGGTCTGAGGTAGCTTTCTGTGACCTCGATGGCATCTTGAAGCGCAGTTTCCAAATGGCCATCGCTGCCCCCGGTGCACCATATGGTGACGTCGTCTGCATATATAGTATGATTAATGCCGTCGACCTCCGAGAGTTTTTTGGACAGACCAATCATGGCGAGGTTAAAGAGGGTCGGGGATATGACCGACCCCTGTGGCGTACCTTTAGAACCAAGTTTAACGGAGTCTGAAACGAGGTCTCCCACTTTGAGGGTGGCTTCTCTGCCCGCCAAAAAGGATCTCGTGTAGTCATAAAAGTTCTTGCCCAGACCAAGGCTCGAGATCGTTCCCAAAACATAGGAGTGTAGGATGTTGTCGAAAGCCTTCTCCAAGTCAATGCCAAGAATGGCTCTCGTGTCCCTCGTGTTGCGATCAATGATCTGATTCTTGATTAGCTTCATGGCATCTTGAGTAGAAAGCCCAGGTCTGAAGCCTATCATGTGGTGGGGATAGACGTCATTGTCTTCCAAGTATCGGGAGAGCCTGTTCAGGATTGCGTGCTCGGCTACCTTGCCCACACACGAAGTGAGCGAGATGGGCCTAAGATTGTCGAGACTGGGTGGCTTTCCAGGCTTGGGAATAAGGATGACGGTGGCCTTCTTCCATAGTGCTGGAACATTTCCGTTGCTCCATGACATGTTGATGAACTCAGTGAGGTGCTCTATTGATTTGTCATCCAGGTTCCTTAGGGCCTTGTTAGTGATCTTGTCTGGACCGGGTGCCGATTTGCCATTTAGGTCGTGTAGGGCTTGCCTGACTTCTTCAACTCCAAACTCTGCGTCCAACTCTGGGTTCTCAACGCCCTCATAATCCTTGAGGGGACGATCATCCATCGGGCTGGAATCCACCTGTAGGTACTTGCTCACAAGCGTCTGTATAACTTCATCGTCCGTGGATTCCTGTCTGGCTGCGTGCAAAATGCGTCCCAGCGTGCTTCGTTGATTCGACTTGGTATTTGTCTCATCTAGCAAGTGCTTGAGGAGGTTCCAGGGCCCGGCACGGCGCATTTGACCATCGATGGAATTACAGACATCGTCCCACTGCTGCCTGGAAAGGACCACGGGTGGTCGAAATTTTTGGAGCCCTCCACTACGGCGTCTCTCATAATCATATCGTGGTTTTGGGACGTTAAACCCCAGATATTATTATCATTATTATTATTTAATCTCACAATGTCGAGCCTCAAAAAAATCACAGCATATCCAGGGAGTGAATGATGATGAGTAGGTGAAGCTGCGGAGGTTCATCGGTAAACCGTGAATCTTCCGTGAATTCTGCCCAGTACATCATCACCGACGTGAGATCGGGCGCGTTCATACTAAAGGTTCGATGAGTTATGACGACTTGCAGCTCACTTTAATTTTACATGTACGCTGTGAATTTTCATTGTTTAGAAAACCATTGCTTTAGAAAACATCTGGCGTCTTTCGTTAAGCAGCTGGCGTCTTTTCGTTTTGCTTTAGAAACATCTGGCGTTCTTTCGTTTTGCTTTTACAAAACATCTGGCGTCTTTCGTTGGTTTATTTCATCAATCAACGGCGTTTTGAACAAAATTTTTATTGTTTAATCACGCACAGGACAAATCTCACCAGGCACTACCTTGGAGGTAAACAATGGCTGCTAATGGGAATGAGAGACAGAAGAAGTCGATGGTTAAAAAACAGCGCGAAGAAGACGCGGACAAGAAAGAACACAGGACTAGCGCTGACTGCCAACTGATGGTTTATTGTTAAACCGCGCAACATATACACAGATACAGAAAAAATGGGGAAGGGAAACATAAGAGAGCTTCTAGCGGCGCACGCTTCCAGCGGCACAATGTCGTTTAGTCATAGGTGATTAGTTACGGAGATAGCAACACTCCTTGTCTGTTAGATTAATAGACGGCTCGCTTACACATGCATCATGGATTCTTACCATGGATTTTTAACCATGGATTCTTACCAACTGGCTCGCATTCACTCGCTTTTAAGAAGAAGTCGGCTTTTAGCTAACACTTACACTTCTACTTCTACTAACGTTTCCTACTGGAACATGCCAATGGCTGCTAATGGGGAATGAGAGACAGAAGAATTCGGCTTTTAGTTAACGCGCACGCTGCGAATTTTTTATTGTTCAACAACGCACAGGAAAAATCTCCCACTACACTGTAAGCAAAAAAGAGCCGAGATGGGAGTAAATGGACTTGTCCTCTAGCGCACGCCCCGATGGGGGTTTTATAAACTCCGTCCAGGGGAGTAAAAAATTTACCCCCCTTAAGGACGGAGGTTTTGGATGGACTGAGGGGATTATTTGTTTATATCCATATGGGAGCTTTTCCAGGTAAGTATGGGAGTAAATTTTTATAACCATCGAAAAAAAAAATGCTTTTCGCTGTCGCACCATGCACCAGAGAATCTTTAATTAAATTAGCATCGAAACACGCAAACTCGATCACACGTACACAAACATGCACACAAGATTCGTAAAGTAATACAACACTCGCACTGACAACCGCTCGCCACCCGCGCTTCACAACCAAACTTTGGTCAGCGAGTATATATAGGCACCACATCTTGACCTCCAATATGGCTCGGATGGCACACTCCTTTTCCGCGTAATTATGCACCAAACATTCATGGCGTACGTGTATATTTGCGGTGGGCTTATAGATACTACTGAGGTACACCCGTCTTTTACTATAAACCCGCCTAACATTCAACGCCTTTTTAATTAGCGAATTTTGATTATCAGCTGGCACTCTGTCGCATGGGATGTATCCGCCTTAGCAGTACCGTGCGTGAGTCTGTAAAATGCACCTAATCGTACACGAACCACGAGCGGCCGTGCACGAACGCTTCAGCAGCACACATTCAGCAACACCGGCGAAGAACCGCGCCGCCCCGCCGGTATACCGCGTTGTTGCCGACGGCGTCGCTAGGCCTCTCGCAGGAGTACGGCACGGCTATACGACGAACGGCAGCTCGCGATCACAAAATGCTTGCTGCTGTGCAGTTTTCGTCGCCGTTATTTTACACACACAATAAAAAAACAGGTGTCCGCTATCCGCGTTAAGCTACGGAGCGATGCACTTACAACGAACGAGACGGCTCGTAGTCGTGGTTCCTGTTGCTCGCAGTGCAGCGGCGGCCGCATGTTGGTTCAATCTATCTCGTATCGGCGCTCGCCTTCTCGCTATACGTTTGACAACGGTGGTTGCATGGCACAAAGAGACAATTGAAAGTTACTCATTCCAGCAGCTTTTATTTTCTGTGAAACATATTCTTTGCTTCACCGGTGGCCGGTGAACTCGCCATGGCGACTGGTGTGGCTGTGCGAGTTCGCTACGCGCCGCCGGCTTGGTACCGACGACGTAGCGAAGCCTTCTTACCGCTTAGAAGTTGCAGCCGGTGAAACATCGGTTCGGTGACACTCCGAGAAGCAAGCGTTGCCGGTGGTAGGGGCGAGCGCGTCGCCGGCGCAGCTCTCACACCGGCCGCTGGCCGGCTTGATGCCGACGACGTAGCGAAGCCTACTTCTTACTGCTTCGAAGTTTTAGCCGGTGAAACTCCAGAAACAACCAGCTGACGATCGCAACAGCTTACCTTTGTTACCGATGAAATTATTCTTCGCAGTTCTTCGTAACTCGGCACGTTGAAGCGAGGTATCCGTGGCGTGTCGGAGGCTTGCACTCGTGTGCATGGGCACTGCCGCTTGACGGGAGAATAAACACGGGACAGCCAGCTCGATGTGTTCGCGGTCGGACGCTGGCGCGAGTTGAACTTGTCTCTGACCAGAACGGTTCAGTGGAGAAAATAGTCCTACACGTCTACACAAACCAACCGGCCGTTGCAAATCCTCGTTGCAAATCGTCGCTGCAAACAGATGCCCGTACACACACGCACATTCACACAGGCACGCACATCACGACCAAAAATGGTTTCTAAAACTCCCATAGGGAGTTTCCAACCACGTGACACGCACGTCACGACCAAAAATACTTTTTGAACCTCCCATAGGGAGTTTCTAACCACGTGATCTAAAACTCCGTGGGGAGTTTAACAAGGTCATGTCGTTCATAAACTCCCTCATTAAGCAAGGGGCGTTTTACGACGACATGTGCCGACTTCACCCCGCTACCACGGAGTAAATGATTGGGGCATGGGGGTTTTAGGGGCTCATATGCTCGAAAAGCTCCCATCTCGGCTAATTTTCGTTTACAGTGTAGCACCACCTTGGAGGTCAAAGCGTAAGACTGGTTGCGCACTACGACTACTACGACTACGACTACGAGGGACGAACGGGTGCCGCCTTAAGGAGCTTCGCCCCTAAATATTTCTGGCCAGAGCCCTGTATGAACCACATAATGTTAGTGGCTGTATAGCCACCAGCAGTTTACATATCAATTATTGTCTGTAAATTCGGTTTCATTGAATGCTAATGAAAGTTTGGTCACGTCCACATATGATACGTTCCTCGCGAGATTTAGGTTTTCATATGCAATGCGATTTTCTCATCGCCATGTTTATCTGTCGCAACACATCACCAAAGGCCTTTTTTCTGTTCTTTGTAATCTTAGCTGGAGCAGTGCTTTTCTGTGTTTCTTGCGTTTATCTTGTTCAAACGCGTGATGTGTAAAGGCCACCTGCCTGATCAACTTTGTTGATACTGTCGGCCACTTCAGCTTGCGTTTCCTGTTGGGCAAAATGTTCCACGCTGACGGCCTCAAGCAGCTGCCCGTCAAGTTACCCGGCGAAATCGTCTACGGTCTGCGAGGGCCGCGCAGGGTCCCCTTCGCTAACTTCAGCCAGTGGAGCAACCACACATTCTTCACGTCCCACGGACAGGTGGGTTCCTTTCACTGCAACAACTTTGACTCGGTAACGAGCTAGTAGGGTTTCACATCGTTTTTACACCACACGATCGTTTCACGGAAGGCTTATTCTTTCTAATAATTTAAGTAACAAGAATAACAGAGAGCTGAGCTAGTTCGTAAGTATTCATTCTAAAAAGACAGGGTGTGCAAACACGGACACAAGTCCGCCGCGGTGGTATAGCGGTTACGGTGCTCGGCTGCTGACCCGAAGGTCGCGGGTTCGATCCCGGCCGCGGCGGTCGCATTTCGATGGAGGCGAAATGGTAGAGGCCCGTGTACTTAGATTTAGGTGCACGTTAAAGAACACCAGATGGTCGAAATTTCCGGAGCCCTCCACTACGGCGTCTCTCATAATCATATCTTGGTTTTGGGACGTAAAACCCCAGATATTATTATTATTATTAAACACGGACACAAGAAGTCAGGAAGCCACAAACGCCGACTAACAACTGCTCCGCTGGGCCGCTGCATTAACCAGAGATTATTAGAACATAAAAAATCACTAACCGGAAGCTCACCCTCCAATCTATCGTTACATTGTCGAGATTGTTAGTGCACGCCAAAATTCAATGAATGCGCTATTTTGTACCGACATAGGAATGAAGAAACGCGTCTGATGATTAAGGTATGGCATATCGAGAATAGTGGTAGCGCATGCGTGAGCCAACCGTCGATTAACTTGCATAAAGATGAAATCAAATGCCTTAACAATGCCTTAACATAGCCAAGGAGGCAAATCGACGGTGTGCTGATACAGTTATTTCCTTGACAAGGAATTTGGTATTTTGCAACGATGGCAAGGAGGATGATTGTGGTCTTTTTACACCTGGTGACGTTGTAGGCGATAATGATGTATCGCACACGCGTTGTGAGGTTTCTTGGGTAAATGCTTCCTATCAATAAAGACACAGTTGTTAGTTCCAGAGTTGTGTGCGTTTGCTTCTTTCTCATGTACTGTGAATTTGCTGGCTTTTCTTGAAGTAACATGAACCAACTGGCCCAGATTTCGACACTTCTGCACTCTCCACGTCTCTACAGGGCTCGACTCGATACACTAGGCTTCCTTCTCACCCCCCTCTTAGCTTTACCCATGCTCTCCCACTCGTCATGCTTCGCTCTCGCAGCTGGGCTGCAAAGTGCGGACGACGATTTCCCAGGGATTTGCCTCGGTTTTAAGGGGACACTAAAGAGAAGGACTATTTTTCTCGCACTAGTAAATTACCCTTTCACAATACGAAAACTACCACGTTGGCCCCGAGAAGACGCTTGGTAAGCGAGAAAACGTGCAAAAACAAAATGCGGAGGGCGACGCCACATTGAAGTTCCCGTACCAATCGGCGTGACGTCATACATTTTGACGGCGTCTATTGGGGCCTACGTAGTTCCTAATCGGTAAAAATTAAGTTCTTTGTCCTGTGAGGGGACCAGAGACTTAACATACCAAGGTTCAAGGAATTTCATTGAGTCAATGCCGCCCGATGACGCTGTCCACAATATTATTCGTATTACTGGCGCGGGAGTCACGTGACGAGACTTGAGGTCTCGAGAGGAGGTATGTAACTGCGCGGTAGTAAACACGGACGACAAGAAGATACAAGGACAAGCGCAGACTATCAACTGAAGGTTTTATTTTTCACAAACTACATATATATGACTGAAACAGAAAAAGAAAACACAAAAATCTACAAAAAATGATGATTTACCTCTTAACAATCAACAAAACTTGAACGTTTGACAAAAACAGATTCATGGACCATGTGCGCCACTTGCCAGATACCGTAGCTCTTTATCTAGAAGAGCTAACGACGGTTTGCTGACGCAGTTTTCTGGTTCCCGTGCCATTTTTTCCGCTTCGACGATCATACGGGTATGATCGTCTTTGTGCCTGTACATTACGACCGTGCTTTCGAACTGCGCAAGGCAGCCACACCTACTGACGTGCTGAGCCAAAAAACCCTCATTGCCATTGCGCACATTGCGTGCGTGCTCGCGCAGGCGCTCATTTAGGCATCTCCCAGTCTGCCCGATGTAACACGCACCACAAGATAGCGGAATTCTATAAACTACCTTCGTGTCACATCTGACAAACTGGGTTTTATGCCTGACAGTGCAAGATTGTTTGGGCCTATTGTTTACACATGTCATTTTGGCTAGCTGAGAGAGCTTGTAAGGTGCCGAAAAAACGACCTTTACGCCCATGCGCTGACCGAGCTTTTTCATCTTGTGAGATAGCTGGTGCTTGTAAGGGATTACCGCGACTTTGTCGCGTTTGCTTTTGTCTCTGTGATTAGTGCTCTCTCTACTTCTGGGCTTTTTCTTCTTTTTTATTGTTTCTGCCACAGAAACAATAAATTTTTGGCTCAGCACGTCAGTAGGTGTGGCTGCCTTGCGCAGTTCGAAAGCACGGTCGTAATGTACAGGCACAAAGACGATCATACCCGTATGATCGTCGAAGCGGAAAAAATGGCACGGGAACCAGAAAACTGCGTCAGCAAACCGTCGTTAGCTCTTCTAGATAAAGAGCTACGGTATCTGGCAAGTGGCGCACATGGTCCATGAATCTGCTTTTGTCAAACGTTCAAGTTTTGTTGATTGTTAAGAGCTAAATCATCATTTTTTGTAGATTTTTGTGTTTTCTTTTTCTGTTTCAGTCATATATATGTAGTTTGTGAAAAATAAAACCTTCAGTTGATAGTCTGCGCTTGTCCTTGTATCTTCTTGTCGTCCGTGTTTACTACCGCGCAGTTACATACGTCGATCATGAATCACCAACTCGCCCAATCGTCCACCTCGAGAGGAGCGCGCGGTCGCCGGCTCGCGGCTGTCGCCGACCGACGGAGAGGAGTGCGTGGAAGAGAACGAACCGACACTGCGCATGTCTGTTTCTATGACGACACACGTGCGACAAAGCTCAGCATCAAGGCCAAACGCATGCACAAGCAACTTATGCTAGATCTGTACCAGGAGAAGTCCATTGTTTTCTTAAATTTTGCGCTGCTGTGCTCACAATCATGTATACAACTAACCATAAAGTTTCCTACAACTCTGGCACTGCGATCGTTCAGCCACCATGGCAATTATGGGCTGTAGTACATGGATTTGCCTGATCTTCGTGCTTGCGGCTTCGAACGCACTTGTGGCTCTGTTTATTGCTGTGTTTTGGCGTTTGTTTCGAATAAAAGAATGAATCCTTGTGAATTTCGTGACCCGATTTGAATTGGTGAGCCTAGAAGGCCAAGGTTGTAAAGTGGAACTGCTGAAAGTTTGCTTAACTTCATCTTGCGACAAACCGGCTGCAGGCGACACGGAACCGAAAAAGTGAAACTTAGACAAATGCGTGTACTAAGCATAATTCCAATGCTGGCTGAAGCGTCATGATTGCAGCTCCCATAGACACTGGCGCCAGATTTCCCTCTACTGTATTATTAGGAAACTATGCAATCAATTAACCCGCCAGTGCCACGTAAGCAAGTTTCATATTTTTTTTTTGAATTCGAGAAACCTCGTACGCATCTTCCTGTACGCTAGCGTTATTCGAAAACAAGCAAATGAAAAAGACGAAATTGAACACATCCGTTCAGAACGGGCGGTGGCTAAAAGAAGTAGAGTAATCTGTGTCCGTTCGTGACGTATGTGTTTATTTCCGCCCGCGACAATCGCCCTTTTATTAACACGGTCATTACAACGAACGTCTTATCGACTTGTAACAGCAGCGGAGTTCAGGAGTGTACGAGTCAGTGCATCCTTTCTTCGTGATGGCGAAGAGAAGGATCTCGTTGGGCCTCTTTCTTCGCACCAGCAACGACGTCGGTAAGTGCAAGCATAAAAAGAAGTGTTTGACAGCATGTTACTTTTCTGTAATGTCTGAAGGCGAAAGCATGCTGCACACTTAGAACTGCATTAAGTTATACAATGGGGTAACAGAGTTATTTATTTATTTATTTATTTATTTATTTATTTATTTATTTATTTATTTATTTATTTAAAGTATTATTTATTTGTTTATTTAAAGCTATGTTACAGGCCCGAAGGCATTGAGTAAAGGGGTTACAATGAAATCACGAGTAAACTTGTAAGGAACAGGGTTACAGTGCAAGTGGATAATACCAACAAAAAAAAAGAGCGCCACAATATTACCAATGTAGTACGTTAGTGAAATTCAACAGCACACACGACAGCAGATTACAGCATGTTAACGAAAAGAAAACGCAGCACTTCGTAAAAATTAACAAAGCCTAATAATACAGATGAATAAAACAGTTTTACGGCGCTATGGGGAACCCAAGCTCCAGTTTGGGCGCGACGCTCGCGCGGCTGAGCTATGCGTTACTGGGGGCAGACGCTGCCCACGAAAGCGGTTTGTCGCCGCATTTGCCAGCGGCGGCGGCAAGGACACGTGCGAGCATGCGCTCTTCATTCGGCCCGGAGCACTGCTAGTCAGAGATAGTTACAATGCGACGCACAACAGGTGCAATCCGAGAGCTCTGCGCGTTCGCGGAAGCGGGGGCGGCAGTGTTGTGGCCGTGGATGCCCCCAGTTGCGATAAGAGCAGTGGCGCCGCTCGACGTTGCTTTGGAAGCCTATTGTACGAAAATGCACCTCAAGTTTCTGTCGACACGTGTTAGGGTTAGGTACTATCACAGGCGCTATCATCAGGAAGATCATTCCACGTGCAGTGTGAGAGGTGCGCATTACCTTAACTTTATGCCCTCGGTCGATTTCCGTGTTCGTACCCCCCTCCCCCCTTTCAACACCGAAACTTTATGCACCTAACGCGGTGTGGCACAATCTCCGGGATCGGCCTTCTTAAAGGGCCCCTCACCAGGTTTGACAATTTTGAGCTGACGAGCGCAATTTATACACTGGGCGTTCACGATCACGTCTGCCAAAATTTGCAACGCTACGCGCCGCAGAAATGGGTCAAATTTCAAGCTGAACGCTGCTTGCCCTTCTTCTCGCGGCCGCGCGTCCAGAGAATGAGGGGATGACGTACATGAAAGAATGGCCCTACGTAGATGGTAGTGCTGTGACGTCGGTCCTATACGTAGACGACTGTGCTCTGACGTCGCCAACAGTAGCACGTGACACTGCGATAAATATTTGACACAACGTGTAGTTTGTGTAATTTGTTGCTTAAATAGATGAATAAAACTTGAGAGTAATAGTAAAACACACAAACGGAATGTGTGCGTTGTCTTTTTTAATTTTTACTGCGAATCGCAGCGAGATTCGATACCTCCGTTTCGCACGCGTTCGTGTTCTCGCGCTTTGCGCATCGTGCAGACGCTACCCTATACGCTACCCCTTACAACGAAACTAATTTTCCACCGCGTTCCAGCGCTCATTAGGCTCATTTATTCTCCCGCGTCTAACTATATAGATGTTCATGCGGCACACCGCTAGTCTCGCGTCCGTACGACTGAGCTTTCGTGCTCAGTAATAGGTTGGAAGCCAAGTGATCGGCGAGGGCGCATTCGGCATAACTTGCAGAGACGAAGCGCAAAGAACGCCGCCACAACACCGCTCGCGTCTCGGGGGCTCGGGCTGGTTCGGGCACGTCATGCGCTCTGTGCGCATGACGTGTTCATGCGTAGGCGTTCTGTGATCCTCCTGCTCGCGTGCCGAAGAGGGCAGGGAAGGGATTTGGCTTGCCAAGGCTACACGGGGCGAGCGGCAAGGGTTTGCAGCTCGCCTCCTCGCATCATGGTTTCGCGCCGCTAGAAATTATTGTTTTTCTGGGCTTCTAAAGGACCGATTAGAAAAATTCTTGTGGCGCAATGCTCCTTATTGGGCTCGCAACAACTTCCAATGTCTAACTGAAATTCGATATGTCACCTGGTGAGGGGCCCTTTAAGCGATGATGTCGTGTCATGACGTCACGGTGACGTTACAAGTTTCGGCTCTCTATAACGTGATGACGTCATTACAAGCAGTCACTGATGACGTGGGTCACGTGTTTTCCTGTCTTCGCGTGCCGCTCGTTCCCCCTTCCACACTTAACTATCTCGGAGAAGGTCGCGTGGGTTTTTGTACCACTTCGAGCGCCTGTCGTGCTAAGCACAAGGTCACCGCTCAGCGAGCCACTTGACGCTTTCGCATTCATAACAAACGTTGACAATTGTAAAGGAAAAAAAACAAACAAACAAAGGCAGCTTCGCAGTAGTGGCGCCAAGCCTGAAGGAAGTGCGGTGCTGGGCAGCCTTCTTTATTTCTCTTCGGTTTCCTCTTTCTTTCCTCCTCTCTTTCTTTCTTTTTCTCTTTTCCAGTTGTTCTATCTTTTTTTCTCTCTTTATTTCTATTTATTTCTATTTTTCTTCCTATTTTATTCCTTTCTTTCCATCTCTTTCTTTTCTCGCTTGCTGCCTCTTTGTTTCTATTTTTACACGTGGTTGTGTCTGCGTTACGCCAAACGACGACAGCATACGGCAGCCCGGGCCCCTAAAGTGCTCCGCACTTAAAAAAAAAAAAGTCACAAGGTCTCTTTGCGTTCGCCTGACACGACTTGAAGGCGAAAGCAATCTTCTTTTTCTGCTTCATCTTCTTCTCACTTGCTTGCATTAATCCTCGCTCCCTCCCCACGAAACCATTCTGCACTTAACGTGGCTTTGCACTGGAGGCATCGCAGCTTTCTACACCCCACGTGGTTTTGCAGCACTGCCTCCGAGATCGGCCTACGTCTGATCAAGCGGTGATGTCGTGTGATGATGTCACCGTGTAACGTCACGTTATGTGACGTCATAGTGACGGTTGGGAACTTGGGCATGTTGGTAGGACAGAATAAATGTAAGGACGGCGCAACAGACAAGGACTGGCTAAGAACACACATACACAGCGCCGTTTAAAGTCACCATTGTGTTCTTCGCTAGTTCTTGTCTGTTGCTGTTCCTACATTATGTCATAGTGACGTCATAATGACTTCAGAGATTTCGGCAATATGGAAAGTCATCAACCCTTAATTTTTAATGGCAGTATGCAACGTCATGCAGCTTAATCTCTAATCACGTTACTTCTTTCGTCGTTAGTGTTGGCATGCTGCAAACAGTTCTTTGTCGTGTTTGATGAGTTAATCAAGGCTTTCGCCTTAACAAGCCGTCACATGCACGGGGCCTATCGCCGCCTTCTTCTTCTCGGAGCGCAGAGCTGACACTGTCCCCCAACAGAGTGGCTACGTTCCGCGTCTCTGGTGGCGTGCTGGACTTCTTCATCTTCTTCGGAGCCACTCCGACCGAAGTGGTGGCGCAGTACACTCGATTCGTGGGTCTGCCGGCGATGCCCTCGCTAAGATTCATCGAGAACGGAACACCCACCAGCACCGACCGCATTGTTCTTCCCTTTTCCATGCCCGTCAAGGAGGAGGCAAGTAGCAAACTTGCGAGGTGCTCTCAATTAATAAGCCTGTGGAACAATTGGTCGTGCAGTTTATTATTCAAATATTTTTTTTTTATTTATTCATTTTTCGAGCAATACAAGGCATTGCCCGCGGTCAAGACAAACCAAAGGAGGGGGTTAGCCTCCTGACGTGCTCATGCATTCTAAAAAAAAGAGTGTGTGTGACTCCTTTCGGGTAATCCTGACTTGCCACGTATAACTCGCTTAGAGAGGCACGATAACTCTCTGGTGGGTCACACGACTCTGAGAAGAGAGTATAATGACCCGAAAAGTGAGTTGACGTGCCTCATTAAAGAGTCCTATACGTGGCAAGCCAGAACTCTCAAAAAAGAGTCAAAGGACTATTTTTCTTTCTTTTTTTGTTGGCGTGTGCTCGCGCTGGACGTAGCAGCAGCAGTGCTTACTTCTGTATGCATAATTGAAATACAAAATTCGCGATATACAAAAAATTACCAAAGCATCATTTTGTTTGACCACAACACAATTCTATATTATACAACGGAATGATAAACAGCAACAAGTACTGGTATTTAACATAGTTGCCGTATTTAGGTGCGTGTAGATACAGTAAATCCAGACTGAGAAACATTACAGTGAGCATGTATATATATATATATATATGAGAGTGTTATTCACTTAATCGTGACGAAAAGTACAATATATCCTAAATTTTAAAGAATGAATGAAAACTACTTTTATTTTAAAGAAGGACCAAATTTTAATTTTAAAATATGGCGAGTTGACCAATCAGCCAAATGGTCCATTATTGAAAGGGTATCATTTCTCCAGTTGGAAGGTGGATTCCATTACAAAAATCGCGCATGCTATTCAGTTACACTGTAACAAAAAGACTAATGAAAATAAAGAAAGTCAACAGAACGAACATCGGAATAATTATGAAGACTTTTGTAAGGGTTAACCGACTAGTCAGTGAGTCCTTCAACAAGCCACTCTATGAGCAAGCCTCTCACATCACTAGTAAGAATCTGGTCAGACACTTAGTCATCAAAATAACCAGTTCACTCATTGTTTAAATACATAACTATACATTCTTAATAAAGCCAATAGGTTGTCCGTCGTCTGTCTGGCAGTAGGCATGTCCATCAAACGTTTAGCTACTTCATGATTTCTTCAACAGGTTACTCGACGAAGTACGCCATCTATTAGATCACAAGATCCGCCATTCAATCAGTCAATAAACATAGCCCGTCAATCAGTCAATCAATCAATCAATCAATCAATCAATCAATCAATCAATCAGTGAGTCAGTCATGCCAGAAGTAGCAGGCACGTTCATTGAAAAATTAATAAAGATTGTTCTATTCAGACGCATTCAATCGTTCAATCAGTCAAAATATCAGTCAACATTTCAATGAAGCAAGCACTCAATCAATCAGCTAGTCACTCATACAAGAACTCATCCGATAAGTTAATTTAATAGTTCTTCAGTGAGAATACTACCAGCTGCCATGTAGCGGTAAGGGGCTGTGTTTAATGATCATCATTACATCGGGAATAGGCATAAATCTTCAGGAGCTTTGCTGCTTCATTGTGCCGCGAATCTTGTGGTATTGGACATACCCATAAATGATGCGACGTGAAATACAAGTCCCATACGCTTTGCACAAAACAGACGCTAACTGTAAAAGTAGATCGCCTGAAGACCAATGTTGGTGTCGATTTGCTTCGTACAAAATAATGCTACCGCAAGTCGAACTCTTCATGCAACCATGATTTCAGGCAGGCTCAGGTTTGGGCACTGTCGGGATTCGATGGTTACGCAGTAACTGTATGCATCAGTAATGCGACGATATCCACTGGACACGCTTTTGCCTGTTGCAATTCAAGAAAAACGGCACGAAGGATCTTCACCGTTTGGCTGTCCTCCGAGACACAGGGGGCGCTCTGCTACCTTGCGGAGTGAGTGACCCCTCTTTTGCTTGGCACTAGATGTCACATAGGTATTCAGGAGTGCATTGATCTACATCGTCTTAGGTTTTAGTTCTTAAGGTAGTATAATGCCTGACAAAGCCGGCAACGTGAATGATTTCACATTAAAACTCAGGTGAACTATAAAGTAAGACGAAGGCAATCTGTTAGCAAATAAGTTTAGCCTGGTAATGTGTGCCTGTAAATCAGGGGCCTCAAACTCACCTCAGCTAGCGGGTCGCAGTCACGAAATTTAGTCCAACAGGGGCCGGGACAGTGAAAATCGTTCGAGCGGGGGGCCTAGGGTTGCCATTCGAAATAACGCCTTTTTCCCATATATCATATATATGGGTCATATGTGAATATATTTGACGTCAGGTTTCGAGACAGATATCGATACTGATCACTGTTAGAGCTTTTGTTGGTTCAGCTGATTTGTTGATAGAACTGATAGAGCTTTTGTTCTACAGTGATGTTCCAACACATAGTGAACGCATAGGGTGCCTCAGAAAAATATGCTTGAGACCAGTCCCGTTCCTCTAGCTTACCTGAAGAGCGCGTTATTAATCGCAGTAGGCGAGAAAACAATGCGAATATCAATTAGCAAAGTCACAAAAACCTATTTCTTATGAAGCCGTGGGCCGCTAGCTAAAGGTCCACCGCTTTCGCGCCGCGTGTTTGAGCTGGACATAACACAAGACGCATTGATGACAATTTATATACAACAAAATTCTAGACATGTTATTGGTGTACGATTACGTCATACATCAAAATCTCACTTGAACGTCTACTGAGACTTTTCATGTTGTCCTTATTATCACCAACATTGAATCTAGAGTGGCCCCAAATTGGAGCAACGGCTGCTCGATCTGACGCATCCGGCAGCAGAGCACGAGTGGACCAAGATGATGGACACCTTGCAGGCGTTCGAAAATCTCAGGACTACGGACGTAATGGTGCGTAGACTCTGTTCACACGCTCGTCGTTTCAAAAAATGAGAAGCAATGGCGATGTAAATAGAGGATGGCGACGTCTTTACTAGCATTATAAGACTCGCATGATCAACTTTCGTTAGTAATGTCGGGTTATCCAATCTGGGCACCGTGCTTTCCCGAATAAGCGTTTCCTCTAGAATTCAAAAAAAAAAAGTTTTTTAGCATAAAAAACATGTTACATAGAGGTATAGGTGAGACCCCGCACCTCCACCACTTATGAGGAACTGCTGTTTTCAGCAGAGCTACCACACACATGATGACGATATGCACAGATGAGGAATTTGAACAACTCATGACATGTAGAGAAGATGAGTCGCTCATTTGTTGCGCTCGCAATACATCTTTCTATTGCGTATCTTTTGTTTTTCCTGTATTCACACCGTATGTTGCGGTTATATTCTTTATTAGTTGTATGAGCGTATACGGCATTGTCTGCAGCATCATCCACCTGTTTTTCCTTCGCGTTATTATTTGACGACACTGTTTATTGCGGCTGTGCATGCGCAAAACATGGATTTACTGAAGCCGTCCCGTAAAGCCTTTCTCTTTGGTCCCTTTCAGAATATGAAATTGTAGTTATCTTGAAGAGCAAATTAATTTAATTTAATTTAATTCTAATTGAATTGCGATAATGATCAGGCAATGAAAGCTGCAATTAACAGCTTGAGGTGAACCTGTCTATCTCATATGCAGGAAAGCTTCAGAGCGGGAAAATAAAAGGCTAAGCCGTTATAGTACCCACAAGCAGCTATTGTTCAATGAACAAACAATATTGAAAGGAGAAGCATTTTTTACAAGCGTAAGCAACGAGGTTGGTCAAATGAACATAAACATCTTACGCGAGTACTTATAATCATACAAATATATGGCATAGTCCCTTTTAAAGATAGAACCGATATATTTAGGTTATATTCTTCTCGCATATGATTTAATCGTCTCGGTAAAGAAAACTGCAACGTTTTGTCGCCGTAGTTAGCTGTGTTAGTGTTCCCGTTCCAGTGTTCCTGTTGACATACGTTAATAAAGGAATGCTGTAAACAGTCTTGTAATAATGTGGTGTAAGAAAGCCAGATTTGTTAACACGTTATCATTCTTTTCTTTTCTTTTTCAATTCTGTATAAGCGACATAGCCTATATGGATACAAAGATTCCATTTCTTATAATTTTGAGCTTTGAAAACAAAGGACCGGCGTGACAGAGATATGATGCCTTAATTATTATTGAATGAATGAATGAATGAATGAATGAATGAATGAATGAATGAATGAATGAATGAATGAATGAATGAATGAATGAATGAATGAATGAATGAATGAATGAATGCTTTCCAATGGTCAGCGCAGTGGCTGGAAGCAGTCAGTTGTCTGAATGGAACCAGTGAAGCCCTCGAATGTCCGGAGGACTCAAGGACGTTCCCGTGTAACGAATGTAGTGGAACGCCCAAGCTGCACCTGTCGCAGTACTCGGATGTGCGCAACGCGTACGGCTATCTCATGGCACGCATGGCTCACCGGTTTGTAGATTGCTTTACAACTTAACCATACATAGTGCTGTGCAGGAACAGAGTACAATATAGTTTCAGTTGACTTATGTTAGCCACGTACTCATTGGCTACTACATGCTGCAGTAAAACTTCGGCTGGGCCTAGTTGGTACATAGCATTCAAGGTGAAAACTTCAGCGCAAACCAGGACGGACCACGAAGAGCATGCGCAGGGAGCATGCGCAAAAATAATATATAATTATAAGAATAAGCTTAACGTCCCAAAATCACGATATGGTTATGAGGGGCGCCTTAGTGGAGGGCTCCGGAAATTTCGACCGCCTGAGGTTCCCTTAACGTGCATCTAAATCTAAGTACGCGGGCATCAAGCATTTTCGGCTCCATCGAAAATGTGGCCGTCGTGGCCGGGATTCGATCCCGTGAACTTCGGGTCTGCAGTCGAGCACCATGACCACTGGAACACAGTGGCGGATGCGCGCAAAAGGCATATCTTGACAAAGTATAATGTTGACAGAGAAGCGCATCTTGTTGCCTATCTTAACTCCTGCCGCGGTTGTGCTCCGCGATTTGGTTATGCGTTGATTCTCGGCAGAAGCAAGAACGAACACGTGCGGCTTGCCTTGGAGGCATACCACATCAAGAAAAAAGCAGATGACTGTACCACGGATACTTCCATTACTTTCTACCCATCCCAATATGAATTCATGTGTGCGCATCTTCATTATCTCTAGTATTACGTATGCAATGTGCGATCTTGTTACGCGTGCGCGTCCACGTTTGTAGCATTTATATGCGTGGTTACAAGAACAATGCAGTTGTTCGTCAGCGCCAGTGTTTGTGTCATCTCTTCTTTGTGTTCAGTCCTGGTTTGTGTTGAAATTTTCACCTTAAAGGAGTACTGACACGAATTTTAAGTCCTTTCAGATTGTAGCACCAAGTAAGAGCACTGGTGTTGAGTACCCTAAAAAGAGTATTGTGGTGCCTGGAAATGCATCGAATATACGTTTAATAGCGCTGCCTTAAAAAGACACTTTCGATTTCGATATCGAGGGGGCGGCTTCTCAGTGACGTGTCATGACAGTGTGACGTCACGGGAGACAGTAACTCGCAGCGTACTAGCGGCAGATCCGTCATCTGCTCGTGGTGCACTTAAACAACGATTAGTTAATTGGCGTACAGTGACCACGACAGTGATTTCTGCGATTTAGGCTGCATGCAGGATTCAGAGTTCGCGAACTTAATGGAACTGTGTTGACTCGTCGCGATAATGTCCATTGCGGTGGGGCTGGCTTGCTGATGTTTAGCGACGAAAACTTTAAAATCAAAGTAAAATATTTTATACATCTTGTCTGACTCCAGTGTTTGGAGAGCGTTAACACTGCACACCAAGGAAACGAAAAACGTCCCTTTTACGATGTCTCAAAATTGTGTCAGTACTCCTTTAAATGCTGCATGCTACACTGCTACTCGCTACGTGTGGCTGTGGCATGTTCAATGAACATGCTACCGCCACATTTTCATTCACATTTAATTGGCACGTGACATAGCAATCACTTTCAAGAACATGAGGATATGCAACGAAACAAGACGCACGTTGCGCAATAGATAACATGAAAACAGCAATGCTGAGAACAAGGAAACTCTTACGATGAATATGGTACTTTCTTAGCACCCAAAGTAAGAACCTGAGCATCACTCCTCTGTGTGAAGTTTTGATGACGTGCGTCTCTGGCATTTCTTGTTGCTTTCCTTTTGTTAGCGCTTGAGTTTGGCCTTTAGAACGTTAGGAAGGCGCTTACGGGATGATGTACTGCGTGACCATCCAGGGTCATGGCGCCGAAGTTAGGGGCCTATCCCGCGTTGGCCACAAGCAATGACACGTTTCCCGGCATTGGCAAGTGGAACGTCCTCTGGAACCTCGCACCGGGCCAAGGAGTGAAAGGCCTCAAAAGGGCTGTTCGAGGTGAGGCGTCTGATTACCGTAGAATGCCTATAATTTCGTAGAAAAAACTTCGCTTTTTTTTAGACAGGTGTATATTAGGTACCCTTCTATGAGGCTTTGATATACACGCGCTAAGACGCATAGGAGTCGTACACGGGTCCAGAAGTTCAGAGTACAGTCAAGTTAATATTTGACACGTTGCCCCTGAGTGTTTTCATATATGTAACGACACCAAAGATACGTATTGCGACCAGTCTTTCTTTCCTTGCGTTTCTTCTTTCTTTCTTTTTCTTTGTTTCCCTTTTGCTGTGTCTCTTGGGCAGCAACTGCAACGTTTGATCAACAGGGCGCGGTCGCGTGAGCTATCTAGACTAAAGTCAGTCGAGATACCCTCGACTCATACCCTTGTACGAGCTGAGCTCTCACCGCTTAGCAGACTCGAGGTTAGGGCCAGTTGGTGATTGAGCATACTTGGTCAAACTCAAAGGGGCCCTGCAACACCTTTATTAGTTATATTGGAATAGTCTCATTATTGACCTATGACTCTTCACGAGTCATATGCCGCAAAAATTTTTCGAATCCGTCAAGTCTAAGTGGTGTTACCAAATTATAGAGATCACGCTCCGCAGCTTTCTCTTTCAACTCAACGCCGCGAGTGCGCGGAAAGCTGCGCGGGGCGTGAAGGGAGGGAGGGCGGAGGTGCGAGGAGGCACCGAAGAGTTACGTCAGCGCCGGCGGCATTTTTTTTCTTCATTTTTTTCTCTCTGGGGTCTCGGCGTAACCACGTGGTCTGTGGCGCCACTTCCGGTCGGCTTGCGTGGCCGTCGTCGAGCGAAGCCCATCGCACCGTGTATCGCGCGTGCTTGAAAACTGCGAGTCGGTTTGGTAATGTTGGGTGTGCACCTCGAACTGCCGTAGTGTTTTCATCGCTCTGCCAACCATGGACGCAAACCTGCGTGCGCGTTTGGAACGAATGACAGCTGAGATGGGTTTCGACCCACACTCCGATACACTGCCTCGTCGTGCTGCTCGCGCATGAATCGTATTCGACACGGCAGAGCTGCGTGCACCCTTCTCCCAGTGGCGGTACTTCGATGTTCTGTGCTCTTCGAATGCGGGCGCACAGCGAGTGCGGGCTGACAACAAAGAACTAAAGACTAGAAGAAAGGATCGTGGGGCATCGGGCCAGCGCGGACCCATCCCCCGGCTGTCTGCAGCTACCGTGAAAATGCGAGTATATGTCGCGGTTTCTCGGGAACCTGAGACTACGGGGAGGATACGCCGAGGTACGGCTCGATGACATACTGAACAGACAGCGAACGGGACTCTCGCCATACAGCGAACACAGGTATCCTTAACTAGCCGGCGCCAGCATTGTTATCGGAGAAATGCTGCACCGCTGCCTCGGTCGGTCGTGAGAACGTGCCAATGATGCAGTTTCCAGCTGACGAGGCAACACTCGAACGGCTGCCACTCTCAACGGCAAACGGCGATGGTCAAAATCACAGAAATATTCACGATTTCGGCACTGCGCATGGTGAAGAAAATGCAACCACGCAACTACGAGCAGACGAGCTGTCTGTGAGACCGGAAGTGCTAATATTAATGTTTGCTTGGTGTTCTAACGGCATAACACAATATAAACATACATATTATCTACTTATTGAACTCAAAATCAACAACGAAGGTAATAATGAGGGTGTTATCGTGATTATAACATCAGCCAATGGTGGAACTGCCGACAATCGCGTCATATATTGCGGACTAATACATCATTTGTCGAGAGAAGAGGGAGCGATTTTCAGCTGACTTTGAGAATTTATTGTAAATTCCAGGCCGCTCGCTTCGCTATTATATTTGGCTCGCGTGTTCTCGGGAGCCTCGACTACCGATTGGCAGCGCTTTTTGACCCTGCTCAAAAAGTGTTGCAGGGCCCCTTTAAGCGCGATGGACGGGACAAAAGAAAAGATACACAGGGCGAAGTGCTTCGTCCTGTGAGTCCTTTCTTTTGTCCCGTCCATCGCGCTCAGTTTTCACCAAGTCTCACCGCTTACTTCGCGTTGGCGCTACTGACAGCACGAAAACCGCATCGCTCCCTGAGCGGCTGTATCCCTTTATACCAGCCTTTTGTGGAGTTAAGCCAGACCGGTTTCCAATTGAGTTAGCTGTTAACCTTCCTCCTTATAACACTCCAATTTTTCATTTAATTATGGTTGTCTCGTGCAGAAATAGAAGGCTCTTTATTAGATTCCTGCGCGCATTTCATTAACAAATACATACCTCGTGAAGAGGCCATGACACCCAATCTTCTTTCATAATCCATGCTATGTGCGTTAGTACTTGTGCGTTCGCAGAACAAGCTGGCGAAATTTCAGCCCATTTGTTCGAGCTCATGGTTTATAATTGAATATTTTTGTAACGACGCGAGCGGCTATAGAAACGGGCATGACTGGCGCACTCGCGAGCCGTGACGTAACAAGCTGCTTACAGTGCGAGTGTCGGCGTTCCGACGAACGATTCTCTCAGCGTGCAGTCGAGCAATTTCACCTTTCTTCGGCTTGGCATTGAAATTCAACGATTCGCAGTGTCTGAAACTTCGGTACAAGACTGCGACTCCGCCCGCAGCAGCACACGACGTCACACACGCCATGGCAAAATGGCGGTCGCCGGCGGTGGGCTGTGTTCATAGCCGGCGACTTCTAGGACTCCTTTTGCACTGAAATATTCTTTCACAGTCATTTTTCATACATTTACAGGCACAGTTGACACTGTACTTCTAATTTTTCGCTGAAAACCGCAAATTGTTGGATGACCGTATCATGGCCCCTTTATGTTCTCAAGGTAGTGTTTGGCAGATGCTTGCATGCATTTCATTAACAAACACATATCTTCTTAACGCAGACATCCAGCTGTACAGCATTCTTGGTCTCCCGTACTTCATCATGTCCCTCTGTCCGGTGGAAGCTGTATCAAACAACACCGCACTTCCTCCTGTTCCTCTGTCCAGTGGAAGCTGTATCAAGACAACCAATCTCAGCCTGTGGCTGAGCTTGGCTGCCTTCCTTCCCATCATGCAACATCTCAATACTTCGACGAGATTGGACGTAAGTGTCGATGCCCCTGCCATGGATTAAGTGTTACTAAGTTGAAATCGAGGTGTTCTCTCCCTTGCGCACTCTTTATTGCAATAGCAACTCTTGAGAGGTTTTTGCCGTCGCCGTCATGTTCCGTGTAAAATCCAAATCGATAACAACGCCCCTAGCGTCGTACGTCCTACGTGTGAGTAACAGCGCGTGAGCGCTGCCGACGAACGCTGCTGAAGCAGAGATTGAAACAAGCCGGCCCTCTCCGTCGCGCGAAGGGAACATGCGAGGGCTGCCGTCGATATCTCCTCATGCCCTGCCCTGCCCGTCTTTCATTGGCCAAATGAGTGTGCAGGGCTGACAGTCGGGGGTAGGGGAGACTGCGTCGCCTGGGCACAAACTGCGAACTTTGATCAAAAGGTAATTTCATTGCCCCTTCGACCGACACTTCAGGCGCCTCCTACCCTTGTACGTGTGCTGTCACCGCTTACTTCGCTTTGAGAAGACAGACAGCACGAAAACCGCTTCGCTCCCTGGTGCGGCCGTATTTTTTTAAAGGGGCGCTGCAACACTTTTCCAAGGAGCGATGGAATAGCTTCACTAAAGGAGCTTATTGCCTAACCAATCGACGGCCGCAAAAATTTTCAGAATCCGTCCAGTACGAGCGGAGTGAAAGATTTGTCGTACGCTGTAACTGCTTTGTCTGTTCTCTCGCCCCGATGAAAGAGCTGGAAGCTAAGCAGGGAGGGATGGCACGGCGGAAGAAGTGACGTCACGCGCGCCTCGTGACCTTGAGCACTTTTTCTTCTTCGAAAGAGCGGCGTACTTTCAGTGCGATCGCACGCAAACGCGGGGGCAAGTGGCGGCCTCCCGCGGCGGCCTTAGAAACTGCCGAGCATGCCATGTTCAGATCAGCTAATGGCGTGGAACTAGAGTCAATGACGCAGTGATTTTGAGTAAATAGCATCATTTCTCGAGAGAAGATTAAGCGACATTTAGCTGAATTTGAGAATTTATTGCAAATCCCAGGCCTCGTGCAGCGCTATAAAGTTTGGCTCGCGTGTTCTCGGGAGCCTCGACCACCGATCGGCAGCGTTTTCTAACCATGCTGAAAAAGTGTTGTAGGGCCCCTTTAAGCCAGCGTTTTGTAGAGTCACGAGAGATCTGATCCCAAAGGAGTTAGTGGCTAGCCATACTTCGTGCAGCATTCCAATTTTTTGCTACCGCATTCATTGATTAGCCCTTGCCACGAAACTGTGTGCTTTTTTGTTGTTGTTGTTCTTGACTACTTGTTTAAACTACGGCTCTCAATCGGCACCAAAGCCGCCAGCGTAAATGTCATTCAAAAACCATTCACACTGCGCGCAAACACCACGCGGAAAGCCGATGCCTCTTAAACAATTCAACACTACAATCCAAAAAACAAAGGTGTATTTGGGGCGTCTTCTTCTACCACAACGATGATCAACTATATCTTGTACCGTAAAAGCAGAAAGCGCCTGCGGCCTATTTTTTGAAAAACGCCGCAGAAGGCGTCTACGGCCGTGTGCGGGTGCTTGTAGGACGGTTTGTCAACTGCCATGGCCAAATACAGACCGCGGTAGTTTGCGAAGTACATTAAACGACGAATACTTATACATCTCGACCTACCAGGGTGGTCAGACCGAAAAGGAGGAAACAAGCCTGAAGGGACGTTACGTCACGGCTGTAAGAGACGCCCAGTCACTACGCAGCAAGTTCCTACCGCACCTGTACACACTGATCTTCAAGTGTTCCACGACAGGGGACATGATTGTGAGGCCTCTGTCCTTCGAGTAAGTCGCTAGTTACAATACCTTCACAATCCACGTCACCCCTCGGCATTGAAGAGCGCTCATACAATGTAACTTACCAGCGCACAGTCACGACGGCGACGACAAGAAGGAACACACCACAGCGCTTAACTTACGATAGTTTTATCACAAGCAATTTTTCTTGCATATATGGGCAATCAACTACATCAATGAGCATGCCACAAGATTACCGGTCTTCCATTACCTTCTAAACCCTAATCGTAGGGTTTAGAAGCTGATGTCCCATGATTAGAAGCTGATGTCACTGGGGTTTAGAAGCTGATGTCACAAGATTAACGCACTTCCATCAGCTTTTAAGTCCTACTTCTAGGGTTTAGAAGCTGATGCCACAAGATTAGAAGTTGACGTCACAAGATTAGAAGTTGACGTCACAAGATTGACGCTCTTCCATGAGCTTGCAAATCCTATTCGTAGGGTTTAGAAGTTGATGGAAGAGCGTTAATCCTGTGATATGCGCAGTGTATGGTTGATAGCCTATATATGTGAGAAAAAAAATGTTTCTAATAAATTTGTTGTAAGTTCAGCGCTGCGGTGCGTTCTTCCTTCATGTCCTCGTCGGGGCTGTGCGCTGCCGGGTTGCATTGCCACACCAGCAAGTTTAGGATTTCAGTATTTTTACGCACCTTCAAATTACGTCAAGTGTGTTGAAGTATGAAGTTTACTTCCACGTAAGTACACAGAACGCAAAACAGCAAAGATGGCGGAATAAAAGCTGCTTAAGGCAGCCTGACTTGTCCCACCTCGCCGTACAATACAAGCAGCAACATGACAAGAGTTCCCAATAAATACATTTGTTGCAACATTAACATAGAAATGCACAGATTAAAATGAAACAAAAATTGGAATTTAGCAATTTATAAAAACAAATCGGCAGGAATACATTTCAAGAGGCACAAAAGTAAGGTTAACATTCATAATAACAGTTTAAGTAATGCGTTTAGAGTAAGGTGATTTATGTTTTCATCGCATAGTTTATATCTATTTAGTGTTGAGAGAAGACGCTAGGAAAGTGTTTGAAGACCATAGTTTGTGCGTGGTCGTACAACTGCACAATGTTCGGTGTATTGGTTTAGGCGAGGTGATTGGTTGGTCGCCTTACATACCGGATGTTCCTGCAAAGATTTAAAGCACCATCATGGTCAGCTTATATTATGTCTACTGCATGACCAGTTAATACTTAACAATATGGTTTCCGCTGAAAAACGACAATTTATTTAAATGTGCGCTGTGAGGTCCGGCGAACGTCCATAATGTTTAAATCTCGTAAGTTTGTAGCCAGCTCAAACTCATTAAATAAATTTTTGATTAGTTAGCTTCCGATGCAAGCGCATTACAATTTACAAATTGTATTAATTCTGATATCTATTTACTAGATGTACGAGTGTTATATGTTGTGTTCATTCTGCGTAGAAAGCTTGAATTTGTGTAATACTGGAGCCACGCAGCCATCAAAAGCCAAGCCATAGCCTAATTGCTGAACGCAACCGAGAAGGTTATATATCAAAGCACAGACGTGAATGACTGTTCTTTAATATTATCGCAGGTTTCCAGGCGAGCCGCAAGCTCCCAGCCACAGTACACAATTTATGCTTGGCCCACATCTGATGGTGGTTCCCCAGACTCAGCACCAGGTTTGTTCTTTTTTTTTCTTTTGTTGTTGTTGTAGCATTGCCATTTGCGTTCCAGTTACCGCAGCATTAAAGACGCCGTGGCATAGTCACCCAAGAATTTGTGGCTTTAAGCGAAAAATAGAAGTAAATGGTACGTTGTGTCTACGCATATATGCAAAATAGACTGTGAAATAATTTTTCAGTGCAAAATAAGCCCTAGAAGTCGCCTGCGGTAAACGCCGTCCACAGCCGGCTACCGCCATTTTGCTATGGCGTGTGTGATGTCCTGCGCTGCATGGATCGGAGCCGGCGTCTTCTATCAGTTTCAGCCTTTGCTAATCCTTCATTTTCAATGCCAAGCTGAACAAACCTAAAAAAGCTCGATTTCACGCCCAGCTGAGCACTGAACGAAATCGTCCACCGGAAAGCAGACACTTGCACAGCAAGCACGTTGTTATGTAATGGCTCGCGAGTGCGCCAGTGTTGCCCGACTCTCAGGCCGCTCGCGTGTTTATGAAAACGCCAGGCGTGCGCGGAGCGCGCAGCACAATCACAGCGAAAGCTGTAAGAGTGGCCTTTCCAGAACCGTTCTAAACTCGTTTGGAGAAACTAATGCCAGTACACATGCAATGTATCCACTACAACACAAATGATTTTTGTGAAGTAGGGAAGCACCCGCTGTGCCATTATTCCTCTTTCTGTGGATAAGCCACGTACCCGCTAGACATCCGTAAGGCATCATGTGCCCTTTGTTGATGCTGCATGTGACTGACGACGATGAATAATTATGTTTGAGCACTGTGTCGTGGGTGGGAAACATTAAACCCCACACTCGTTGCGCAATTACCATTGTGTGACGACTGGTTGTTATTTTACTCTTCTTCCACGCTACATTACACGCGTGAACTCGATTCCTTACCCGACCTGACGCCTGTAACGGGTCTTTTTGCGAAGGAGTTTCAAGCACCAGCATGGCTCTGTGGTAGAATACTCGACTGCCACGCGGAGGGCCCTGGTTCAAATCCCATCCGATCCTGGATATCTTTTTTTTTTCAATTTTTCTTATTTCGCGCGATGGTGGTTACGGACACCGGCGGCAGTGACGGCGGCGGATAACTGCCCCACTGCCGTTGTGATCTGATCAGAGCTTTCGCTGTAAAAATATTCAATTATAAAATAAGTGCACGACCAAATGCGCTAAAATTTCGCCAGCTTGTTTGCGAACGCACGAGGATTCACCACATAAAGCAGATTATGAACGAAATTTTGGTTTGTTGGCCCCTTTAACTAGGGAGTGCTTTTTATTTCATTTCAATGGCTGAAAACTTCACAAACATGGTTAAACTTTTGTTTTCACGCCCTTTATGCTAGCTATTTTCATGTGCGCTTTGCCAGGAGACGTAAAAGTCAATTAGGTTCTTCAGAGATTTCCTTTCTTAGAAAAACAATCACAAAGCTTGCACTGCGAAGCTGGATAATTCTGACGTCTAATCCGGTTGCTTTTAGGTTGTTGCTGGGCTTTACCTAGTTGTTGCTGGGTTGTTGCCAGGCTTTAGCTAGGTGATGCCAGGTTACTTCTAGGTTGTTTTTGGACTTTAGCTAGGTGATGCTAGGTTTTATCTATGTTACTTCTAGGTTGTTTGCAGGCTTCAGCTAAGTGATGCTAGGTTGCGTCTAGGTAGATGCGAGGCACTTAGCTATGTTGCTTTCTAGGTTGCTTCAAGGCCGTTGCTGGGCTTCAGCTAATTGTTAGGTTGTTTCTAGGCTATTGGCTATTTTGTTAGACTTTAGAATCGTCCATCTTCGCTGTTTCAAGTCTGCGCGCCTTAGTGCCAGCTTCCTAATTTTCTTTCTCTTTCTTTCTTTCTTCCTTTCTTTCTTTCTTTCTTTCTTTCTTTCTTTTTTTCTTTCTTTCTTTCTTTCTCTCGCTTTCACGTATTTCACGTGCTCCACTTTGCCGAGCAGAGTTTTCGTTTAACGCTTTCACCTGCTGTACTCGGTGTGGGGCCTGCCCAATTCCTGTGACGCATACCCACCTGAGGAGTTTTGCACGACAGAGCACAGGTTACTGATAGCTTAAACCGCCTCACTGTAAATGGAATGAAGAGAGCGCGTGCCTGTTCATGATGATCATATTTTTTGTACGCATTGTACAAACCAAAGTTTTTACGGCCGGCTTAACAGCTTAGCTGTTAAAAGTCGTTCAAGGGATACTGACCCGAAAATTTTCATTTGTCGTTTTTTTGCGTCAAATGAAAGGCCAAGCCATCATGAGCCTAGAAAATTCACTGGTAAGCGTGAGCACACCATTAAAAAGGAATTACATTGTTTTTTTAAAAGCTAGTTTCTGTTCCTATTGCACCCGACGCACGGATGACCCGACGTCACAACGCGGTATGAACTTTTCGTCACGTGCTCGCGCAAGATGCCGTGTTGTTTGCACAGCCGCTCCGCTACGTGGCTCCGTTGGTTACGCACAAGCCGCCATTTTGAATATTTTTGGTGGCGCGCAAGTAGCCACCTTGAACGTTTGGATATGACGTTCACAACTAGCCATACTGGTGCATGAAGTCACCAGAGTTGACACTGTAGCCTGACGTCACGATAGTGTCGATGTCGGTATGTGCGCCATGCGAAAATGGGCTTTAATGTCAAATATCTTATCAGAGCTTACTGAGCGTCACAACTGCGCAGAGCCATCTCAGTATGCAGGAGATTTGTATCGCGGATGAAACTCACCTTCAAAAATTGGTGTCAATACTCCTTTAAAGGGGCCCTGTAACACTTTTTAGCATGGTCAGAAAACACTGCTGATCGGTAGTCGAGGCTCCGGAGAACTTGGGAGTCAAATATTATAGTGGAGCATGCGACCTGGGGTTTACAACTAATTCCCAATGTCGGGAAGGAATCGCTCGCTCTTCTCTCGACACATGATATCATAAACCCAAATGACCGCGCCATAAACACAAAGTCCACGGCCATTGACGGATTTCCGCATGGTGAGCTGCATGTTTACCGCGGCCGCCGCGGGATGTCGCGTCGTCCCCACGCGCTCGCTCGCAATCACATTACGAGTAAGCCGCACGTTCGAGGAAGAAAAAAAAGAGTGTTCAAGGTGTCACGACGCCCGCTGACGAATGGCGTATCTTCTTGGTCCCTTGTCCTAAACACCCCACTGCATAGCTTTCAGCGCGCTCGCTGGTGCGAAAGGAGAGAGAAAGCTCTTACAGCGTGCGACAAATCCCCATAACTCCATTTGTACTTGACGCTTATTCTAAAAATTTTGCGGCCCTCTATTCATGAGGCAATATATTCCTCCAGTGAAGTCATTAGTTGATTGCTTGGAAAAGTGTTGTAGAACCCTTTAAGGTGGAAACATCATTGGTTTTGCGTGATTTTCTGTGGTCAGCAGCGTCATGGATCTGTTCGATGCCCAGGCTTCGCACAACGCTTCGACGCCGACACCAGTGTACGTGCCACGTGGCGTCTGGTACGAGTGGTTCAGATGGAGGCGTATGGAGAGCCGAGGCACTGTGTTCTTCGTGCCGTCGACGAACACGTCTCATCCAAGACTGTTCGTGCGCGGGGGAGGAATCGTGGTCACCAGATACAAGAGCAGGTGATTTAGCAGAGTGTAACGTCGGGCGAGTTGGTGCATATATATCTTAACGAAAGAACAGGTTGCACAAGCGTAGAACGATGGGGGAAAAATACGAGACCAGACAGATTTTCAACTATTTTATTTTCCGCGCATACGCGTATATTTTCTGAAATGCGCGCACAGAGAAGGCGCAGCAAAGCTGTCACACAGCAACAGAGGGTGGGTGCTCGAGCCGACGTTCCGACAAGTGGACTTGTCGTCTTCAAGGCTGGAACTGAAATCAGTTCCATCCACCCCCTGTTTACGGATTTTTTCATCGCAAGCGTCCATCTTCCACTTCCTGCCATTTTTTTTTTATCTCCGGCATCGGAGGAAAAGGATGCCTTCTGCACCTCACGTGGTTTATCAGTGCCTCCGTGATCGGGCCACCTTTGACCAAGCGACGATGTCATGTGATGAAGTCATCACGTGACGTCACGTAACGTCACACTATACGACGTCGCAAGCAAACGCTGGCTTCACGTTTGCCAGTAAGGCGTTAAAGCTTCCACTCCAGTCACACTCAAGTTTATCTGCAACACGGTGCCCGCGCCTGAAATGGCTCTCAGCCTGTCCGGTGACACTGGTAACTGATAAACTGGTTCATGAAATACCAATAACCGGAACAATGTCTAGAATTACAGAGAGCTGAGCTAGCTGGTTGGTATTCATGTTAAAAAGACAGGGCGTGCTAACACGGATGCACGAGAGAAGTCAAAACGCCACAAACGCCGACCAACAACTGAAAAAAAGAAGGTAGACATCTGCGCATGCCTGGGTAAGAGGCGGTGCCTATCAGTCCGGCACGCGTGGGTGTCTACGCGAGAGATAACTGTTCAGGCACTTGATTTCTTCTTTATGCAAGTTAATTCGACGGTTGACTCACGCATGCGCCGCCACTATTATCGATATGTCCTCAAGCATTAGACGCGTTTCTTCATTCCTGTGCCTGTAGAAAACTGCGCAATCATCGAATTTTGGCGTGCACTTACACCCTGTGAATACCTTCTTTTGCGCTGGTGTGCGCCTTTGTTTCAGTTGTTAGTCGGCGTTTGTAGTGTCCTCACTTCTCTTTTTTATCCGTGCTTACAAGCTCTGTCTTAACACGAACAATGTCAAGTTCGCCTATTTTGATATGTTGCCGCCGCCGTTTAGCGTGGGTGACACCTCGAACGCGGGCACTCTAATCTCATGCCAAGAAGCCCGGCATATGACAAAATAGAGCGCTGCTGGGCGCTCTATTTTGACGATGTTGTTGTCTTGTTATTGCGCGAGGCAGGTCACGTTACCAATGCTATTTGATACACCGCGGTTACAGCGGGCGGCGCACACAGTTATTAGGAACATTTCAGACCTCCGCACGCACGGGAAAGTTCACCTTATCAGATCATCATATCGTTGTAGCAGATCGCCGTATCAACATCAAATCGAGACAACCTCCTGGTGTAAATAAACAAATAGAAAGAAATTGTAATTTACGTACGGTTGCAGTCAGCGAAGGGCAATTCAAAGATAGAAGTGATCTCGTTCAGTGCTCGGAGTGACACACAACTTTCTGAAACTGGTGCTGTAGTCTCACTTTTCATAGGCGTGTGTCTAACACCCACATGTTTCATTCGAGGTGCAGCAAATGCTCTACGTCAGTAGTTATCGAACCACAATGTCAATTATTTAATTGCTCATAGCGAGCGGTTGTAAACGGGAAACTCCAGCTAACTTTAGCCAGAGCTTAAAAAATGTGCCGACACACTGAACGACGACGAGGCCAAATGCATGTTGCTGACTATTGCATGGAGTAAGTCGCACTATTTGTTGTCGTCTGCTTCACTGTTTAATTAGGAAAGATAATCAACCAAATTCTGAAGCATCAAAGCTGGGCTGAAAATTCTAATAATAAAGCTATATAACTGTTAACAAAACGTCCGATTAGACAGCTTCGAGCCTTCTGTCTATTGAATATTAGTGTTTTTCTCGTTATGGCAGGTGCCCGCGAAATACAAAAAAGAAACCACGTGGCATGCCCTTTCGCGCAGTGATTGCCGTGCTCCCTATCACCTGCGTATAATGTGACGTACTCCATGCAATAGTCAGCAACATGCATTTTATCACGTCGTCATAGGGTGCGTTGTCATATTTTTTAAACTCTGCCTAAAGTTATCTAGAACACTATGAATAACGTACGCTTCTTCAAGAGTGACAAAATGCGCATAGGCCATGTTGTGCACGTTAGGCCTTTAGACAATGTGTTTAGCATGAAAAGTTACACAAGTGGTTCTAGCTTTTTGAGCCATCCTTATGCGCCTACCTGCAGAGGTCTCAATCGGAAAAGGAACACGATGTCAGAGGCCAACACCACTTTTCTCGAGCTCACCGTTTGTCTGGATGGTACGGGTTCGGCCGAGGGGGAGCTCATTACAGCACCGCCAGACAAAGAAGGTAAATTTCTGAAAGCGGGCGTCGCATCTTCGCTTGCTCTGGGTCGCCCGCGCATTGAATGCCTGCACCATGCAACCAATTCAATTCGGTTTCTTTCAACATCAGAGGCGACAACGCAACAGTCACCAACAGTGATGCTGTGGTGGGAAAGTAAAAACCTAAAGTGACCCTAATGCACGTCTTAAGGGTCTGTGATTGCACCGGTTCTATCCCTCTTGTATACGTTTTCGGCGCTCATGTTCATTGGTATATTCCTTAGGTGAACCTTGTGTGTCGCGTGCTGCCGAAGCCACGTACAAACAAACGCGTGGTTGAGATCTCAACCGTCAGGTGCCGCGACGAGCCCCATCCGATGCGTTTCTGATATCTAATTGCTGTTTACACCAATTTCTACTAATTATATGGCTCCAGTTTTAACTCTCAACATACATTATGTCCACTATATCATATGCCACCCTTAGCTTAACCCATTCCATCACTTTTATATACGTTTTTATTTTTATCGGCGTTTTCAGACAAACCGCACCAGCGCCAGACAGGATGGCCTGGAAGACAGTAAAGAGTTTCACTCGGTGCTCGTGCCAGTAAAAACCACCAGGGTTTCACGAAAGTTTGCAGCCCGTCTAACCCTTAGCAACAGCAAGCAGTGGAGTTCGTGCAATCATGAGTCTTTTATGATTTGAGACACGTTCTGGTTGTCATATACACACTTGCCCAGCATGCTATCTTTCTAAAATTTAATTTATCGCCTTTTAGGGACTGGCAAAGGCTCTATCAATTATGAAACGCCAACCAATAAATACGTTTCTTTTGTGAAAGTGTACTGCCATGTACCAACCGTGACGACATATTCATTTGATTCAGCGTCCATCCAAGGAACTAGGGAAGAAACCATGCAACAAGCAGCTAACGGATTCATGTGGTTCTTTAATATCTTGTACAGTTGGCGTTAGAAGTTTAGAGACCACTAAGCCCGAAAAATACTTCCCAGAAGTTTGTGGCCGTATTCGGTCGAACTGCACAGGACATTTGTCAGCACGTTTTTGAACAGGCGGAAAATCTACGTTCAACACTGCCTGCCTGAACAGCGGGAATATTCAGAATGGAGCATAGCATGGACTCGTTTCTTGCGGCAAGGTCTACTTTGGGCAGTCGGGGAGATGCCTGAATGATAGGCTAAGGGAACGGCCGTTATCGTGATGGGCACGTGTCTGTGCATTGTAACGATTGTGGGTGTGAAGCGTTGTTTAAAGAGTACACAGTAGTATATAGGAATGCCGATAAGACTACCGGAGAGATTGTGGAAGCCGCCATGATCGCGAGGGCCGGTGATAGCTGTGTCAGCTGCCCGTCGGTGGCGCTGACTGCCAATGAATTGGCCTTTCTTGACGCTGCAGGTTTTCATGTGCGATGAGTAGTACTTTTGCGTGCAGATCTATTTATACTGTTGCTTTCGAAAATAAACAATCAGTTGAAAGTTAGCGCCTGTCCTGTTGTCTCTTCCTCGTCCGTGTGTGTTAGCGCTATGCCCCATTCTGAAGCATATAACCAACTAGCCCAAAAGGCCACGTTGGGAATATTCAGCTTTTAAGACCGGAGCTGTTCTGTGGCTCGGGCCGGACGTCCCATGAGCGTCCGCTTCGCATGTCACGTCCCGGTTCCCAAATAACCAATAGATCGCGTAACTGCATCAGTCGCCGAACAATCGGTAGGCGCACAGTGAAACGGGGAATGAAACGGAAAAGGGCGGCTCGAGCATAAAGTCACTGCAGCAGGGGCGGTTGTGGCAGGGGATGCCACATGTCCTTTCGTGTGCATCTCTATCATACAAATAACGTAATTACAGGCACCCACACAAAATCACGAAACTTCACAGAAAATCGCAAGGAGAAGACAGGAGAACCGCAGCTCCGCTCGTTCTGCGGATTTCACACTGGGTCCTGGAACTGGGATAAATTTTTCTTGTCTCGTGGTCCATGAACTCTCGACGCCCGCAACAGTGGTTACGGTGCTCGACTGCTGACCCGAAGGTCGCGGGATTGAATATCAGCAGCAGCGGCCGCATTTCGATGGAGGCGAAGGGCTAGAGTCCCTTGTACTTATCTATATTTACGTGCACATTAAAGAACACCAGATAGTCAAAAATTTTAAAGCCCTCAACTACGTCATCTCTCATAACCAGATCGTGGTTTTGGGACGTAAAACGCCAACAACTCTTGTTAATATTTTCACGCTGACTGCACATGAGCATATTTGCGCTTCCCTGGATCCCAAGTGGATTGCCGAAATGATTCCTGTACTCGTTCGGCAAAGCAAATACAAATCAATTTTTCAGTGAATTACAACATTCAGTACTTTTTTAGGTAGTGTCTTCCCTGAGCGTATTGTTGCTGCGTTACCTTAACGCACAACGCCCTCGCTGCCAGCAGCTATATTTAGCTCTTCTGCCATGCCGCTCTTCTTCTCGGTCATGCGAACTTTTCCAACAATGCCTCCCTCTTGCTTTCTTTGTTTCCAGCTCCATATGCCACTCTGAGTGAGAGGAACACTCGTTTCCGCTTCTTCTACGCAAGAGTAAGTAAACGCTCGCCAGCCATACCTACCCGAATGGTCATACAAAATATTTGTTCACCGCACACATCACTCTTAGAGGAAGTAGTACATTGCCGTATATACATTTATTTTATTTGTTGATACTGTCAACCTAACAGTGGGTCATTAGAGGTGTGGAATGAGTAGAGGGGAAAAAGTTTCCTTCGCAATTTCTTTACCAAATAAAAAAATAAACGCAATACAAATGCTGCAGAAGAAATAACACAGATCGTTATTTTCTGAATTGCACAAACATTAAGCTGTGCCTACATTGTCGAACAAGTGCACAAACAATTACACAAATATGGGCAAGAACTTTGACTTTGCATACACACACACGCACAGATACGCCTACACATACACACTAACGCTCAATAGACATGTAGTACCAGGTTACCCTCAAGCCCCCCTCCCCTCCCGTGCGCACGTATATGTGTTTCATTATGCTGTCGTTCTGATATAGGATATTGGTTATCGCATGTTTTATTTCCTGTTACATGACAGCTGTATTATGTGGCTCAAAAGTCCTTACTTGAATGTCATGCTACAAGCTTCCCAGCAAGCTGTTCGTGGAACATCCTGTCGGATCTCTTTGCACTCATTTCTTGCAGAATTTTCTGGCAGGGTACTGCTCACCTTGCGTCCACGGTGACGTGCTGGGCAGCGTCACCATACTCGGCCTCACCAAAGCTCCGTCTCGAGTAGAATTCAACGGCGAGGAATTAGCCTTCAGTATTGACAAACAGGTAACTTTTACCTCACAAAAAAAGTCAGTCTAGCCGCAAGGGCAAAGCAATTAATGTAATAACAAGAAATCGGAACGTCATACGAAGTAGGGCCAGCAGATCTCTCCTTCAGCATGAGACGTAGAGTAACTCGAACAAAACGGTGTCACCTTCTGAGGGGGGTCGAGCACCTCCTCCGGATAATAATAAAGTACTCTGCCCGCCTGCCTCTCATTTTTTTTTGGCCGGCAGCTTATAACGTCCCCTAAAAATATTTTTGGCTACGTCGTTACTCGTGTAACCGCTACATTCCACTTGCATTTCCCTTATAGTACATGGACTTAGCATCCAGGGTGATCATGCGTGTTTTCATATCGGCGCAGGTATATGCATTTTTGTTTTTTAGGAAATATATCAGCTAAGTTCGCCAATCGTCTACTCTGTACAAATGTGATTCCGAGCGTATGTCAGCTCTGCCATCATAATTACGTACTAACAATTCATTTTCTCTGCAGGCTTTGATGGTCGAATCTGCCTACCACGTCTTGACCAAGCCTTTTGTCATGAAGCTAATATAGGCATTTTTTGGGTATAATAAAATAAAAGAAGAACCTGCTTTCCATTCTTGCAAAAGCGCTTCTAGAGACTGCACAACAGCGATCACGTGGCGATCCTTATAGAAAAAAATGTCAGACGGCCCCTATGCATTCGGCCCCTATGCAAAATGTCAGACGGCCCCCCTCCACTCGAAAGCATTCTGCACCAAGCGTGCTTTTCTACTGCCTCCACGATCGAGATGCAAAAGAAACCCGTGCGCTTAGATTTATGTGCACGTTAAAGATCCCCAGGTAGGTCTAAATTGATCGGACTCCCTCCACTAGAGCGTGACTCATAATCACATCGTCGTTTTGGCACGTAAAACCCCAACAATTATTAATTAATCCAGTGATTAAACAGAACTGGCGGCTCCCATTTGAAGTACTTCGACTCGCGTCCACTCGCCGCTTCTTGAAGTTAAAGGAAGTAGTTACGTCCGTACAAAAGCTAGCACGCAAGCCTACCATGATTCGATGGGCGACTTTTATTTATCGCTTGCGTGCATACAAAATGTAGGCTTGCCATTCTGACGTCCCGCTGCGCGTGGCAAGTCACGAGTGGGATCTTGACAACCACGCATCGTCCGTGGTCGCGGCAGTTTCTTTGCTTTGAACATTTGCTTTGAATTTCGTGTGTGTTCTTAAACTTACGCAACGTCAGCCTTCCTGTGTCGTGGGGTCAAGGCGATGTGTCAAGTCGATCATTGTAGGTGCACTGGTAACCGGGAAATGCGCAGTATACTGGCATCGCCGACGTTGCAGTGGTCACGTGTTCGTCTATGTCTTGGGGAGGAGGAAAGGCAGAAAACAAATAGGCACACTCGTAAGAGATCAGAACATAAGCAGCGGTTAGTAGCGACACAAACTGCTCGCCATGGCTCTCACGAAAGCAGTTGTCCTGGTCTTCTCGGCAACCGTGTTCTTATCCGTGTTGCACCGTTCCTCGGGCTATGCTACAATCGGAAAGGTCCCCGTCGAAAATGGTAAGCCTTCAGAATTCTTCAATGTAGTTGAGTGTAATACGAGGGTTGCGTAACGAATCACGTTTTCATGGGTCTCTAGTTTCAGGGGTTAAATTATAGCTCGATATCAATTATTTGTAGCAGTTTCTGATGGCTATGAAAATTTAGCTTAACTACCTGCTCAGCGGTTCTTTGACGAAACATTAAAGGGCCCCTAAGCCACTCCGAGTTCAATAACGAGAGAGTGCCCTTACAAAAATGCACATAGTCTATAGACTGTCCAAATCTATTTTTGTAAGGGTGGTTTCCTCCTCGCCACTTATTTCTTCGTAAAACACGTGCACAATGTCGGCACTAAGCGTTGGGCCTATCATGATTTCGCGCTTTTCGGTTACACGCTGTTATCTGCGCTTGCGTAGTACAAAATGCACAAAAGGAAGTGAAACGAGTTGATCGCGCACGATAGTCATGCGAGAACACGCAGAACAGGCGTGCGACTGCCTGACAAAGCGTGGTATGAGACAATTCACAACATATGTCCTTTATAAATGACCCACAGAGAGCTTATTTCCGCGTGACGTCACGTGAACAGACTGCCAGCGTCACGAATTGTGCCGAAACAGCGCGCTGGCCGAAATGACGGGAAATTACAGGAGATAATAACGCGCTATTTCTTTGTATTTTCAGAAGTTATTTAGGGAGTATTTAGAAACGAGACAAATATTCTGCTATTTAATCTGTTCGACGTAAGCATCCAATGAGCTACTGTGTTTTCTGCTGACATGCTCCCGTCATGTCAATAAAAACCTAGCCATGGTCGTTTACAAATTTCAACAAACAAACGCTTATGCTGAAATTACTCCACCAGCACCTACTTACGTGGTGTCAGGGCTTCAAGTTCAACAAAAGAGGCAAGAAAAGACGCGCCAAAACAGAGCAGCGACAAATCGAAAAATATACGCTTCAGTAGAGATACGACGCAGTGTTGAAGAACCGCGCCTAGCCACTTCATATGGCGCGTATACATCACATAAACTGCCTAGACGCAGCGTCACAGGACGGCGTTAATGATCGTGAACGTAGTCGATGGCAGCAGGCCAGTAGAATCGAGTGCATGAGCTACATTTGTCTAACGCTGGACAATGGTAGAGTAGAGTAGAGTAGACGCTGGAAGCTGTGGCTCATACCCACACTGGGGGATTGGCCAAGAACCGGTTAGTTTAGATATAGCAGGAAAAGGCTTTCTTTTTCTACACTATATATCTGTATGATACACGTATATGAACGAATGTGACCATGAATGCCTGATAATGATTATTTGCTCCTCAAATGACAAGAGAGGGCTATAAGGATAAAAACACTACCCTCCTTTTTAACTGGTGGGCAACTGACCATTACACTGAATTGTTGCCGACTAGCCCAAACCACTATTCTTCTGTGATGATGAGCATAGTTTCCTATAACAATCACTAGAGGGAACTCTGGCGCCGCGATCGTTCAGCCGCCATGGGAATGATGGGTAGTACATGGATTTGTCTAGTCTTCGCACTTGCTGCTTCGAACCCACTTGTGACTGTTTATTGTTGTGTTTCGGCGTTTGTTTCGTGTAGAAGAATGGAACGCTGTGAACTTCGTGACACGCTTTGAATTGGTGAGCCTAAAAAGCTCAAGGTGGTGAAGTGCAACTGCTCAACTTTTGCTGAATTTTGTCTTGCAAGAAAGCGGCTGCAGGCCATACGGAGCCGAAATAACGAAGCTTAGACAAGTTCATGTACTACCCATCATTCCCATGCTGGCTGAAGCGCCATGCGTTGCAGCTCCCATAGTCCTAGCTCCAGATTTCCCTATAGTGTATTATTAACAAATTTTGGGTTGATGAAAGTGAAAAGCCAACCACTTCCCCTCCGCCATAAGAAACGCTGGACCACTCCAGCTCATTTCAAAGAGACTACGGGTGTGTACACGCCTTTTTTCTTTCAAGGTAATTGTGTGTACAACGGGACGGAAGTATCTCCGCACGAGCCACTGAAGCTGGAGCATCCCTGCGAGGAATGGGTGTGTGACCCAGCTACAGGGGAACTCTCCACTACAGGGTTAGTTCAACGCATTCCTATATAGCTATATGCATTCATCTGTTCGATAACCGTTCTAACACGTTCGCAAATCGCCGATTGTATTGATTACAGTTCGATAACAAAATCCATAGCGCAAGTGTACCTTGTATACCCACACATTATTCGTTTCAGATCAGTTTTGTAGCGAGGACGTTTTGCCTTCGTTACCGCAAGAGAAAGTACGCTGTAGCGTGACCCATATGTCATATGTTGTGACTAATATGGCACAATTCAATAATTATTCACGCACTAATCGAAATACGTATGATTTGCGTTCTCATACTGCTTCCACGGTCAAGGACTTTAACATTTTTGAAACAGTGGCACGACGACGCGGACGAAGAAACTAGAAGCACAAAACCACAGCGTTTTGTGCTTCTAGTTTCTTGGTCCGCTCGTCGTTGCGCTGTTTCGAAAACCTTCAAGTACTGTCACAAACTAGCCCATCTTTCAATCTTTCTACCGTCAAGGACGTGTGGATAGTCCGTCGCATGGGCGTCGGAACGGGGTGCAAAAGGGGCACTTGACCACCTCAAGTCACACCAGCTATTGCACCCCACCCAAGCCACACCAGCGCTCCTCTTCCGCCCCCACCGCATTGCAACACGGCCCTCTCACCCGCCCCGCCCCCGAGATAACGTCATCCATGGTCCGTCATGTACGACCTGTGGCTTGTGTGACACAAGCCGTACATAAGACCCAACATAACGCCTTATCTTAGAGTGTACCGAATTCCTCACGCAGCGGGCATTGCTAAGGAATATAACCTGATTGGACTTGAGTGTACGATCATCGATGCCTGCCTGTTTACAAGAGGGTGGTCCAGGCACAATTGAGCCCTGCTAACATTCGTGAACAAAACGTATTTGGTCTCCCGTTTATATGAATTTTTTTCGAGCTTCTACTTATTTTTGTCCAAGGGTTCGTAATCTTTTTCTTTACTTTCATACCTTCTTTCCTCTATCTCTTCCCTCCTGCCGAAAGTGTAGGCAGGCGTTGTGTCCTTCTAGGTGGCAGCTATCGGCGTGCTCCCTCCTGATGTCCTCTGTGTCCATGTGTATCTGTGCTTAGGTGTACATATCACAAAATAATACTATTAATAATAATAATACACTATTGCTTTACTTCCGCTGAAGTTACCTGTTTATTCCATGTGGCTCCATTCAGATTTGTAGAATAACTTTCGCTCAGCCTGCATCTCTTATAGCGGCGCGATTAGGTTCTTTAGCATAATTATCGCGCTTCCAGAGCATTGGTGCTAAGTTCGATCGCACGAGCCGAATACTGTGTTCCTGAATGATGAAGCGTTTGCCTGCCACAACGACCGCTTGTTTTCTTTGAGAATGCTGCGCCACTTTTGCGATTTGCATATAACCTTCAATTTGATTTGCGTCGTTTTCGTCGACAATGCGCTCGAAATAGTTGAAACATTGAATTACTAGCTTGCAATATGTTTCATATCAATGAAATTTGAAATATCGATTTTCCTTTCAGGTGCAGTCCAGTGGAACCAGGCCTAGGTTGCATTGCACTCAAAGGCAGTGGAGTCTATCCGGAGTGTTGCGAACATATAGCCTGCTACTAAAGGTCTGCGTGATTACATATTGCCGGTACTGACGCACGCGTGCGCAAACTGTTGCATACTCCTGGCTTTGCTTTTCGAATAAACAGTTGCAGTTTTGCGACCGACCTTTCTGTTAGCTGTTATTCGGTTATTCAAGATCCTCACAGGCTCCGAAGTGGATTATTGTGGGATACAAAGGGTCACACAATGAAAAGAATCAAGAATCTCGTTATACATGAGTTCACCAGTATGGTAACGGATCTTATGCAATAGTTAGCGGTGAATGTCATATTTAGTTTATACAAGGGAGAAATTTGTAAATGTGCAGGTAAAGCAATTTAAAACACGTTCACTTGACATGTATACATAAGCAATTCAAAATCAACGCTTAAAATTTGTGCATAGCTAGTTTCTAAAAACACGACTTTCTGCTTCCTGCCATTTCTTCCTCGTGTCTTTGTTTCTTTGCGCTAATATGTATTTCTTAGAGGCAAACTACCATTTCGAGTACCGCACCCCAATTGACGCTTCCACGTGCCACCGGTATAAGACGTAATTGCGCTGGAAATATTACGTGCAAATCGACTTAACACGTCTACGTATGTCCGATATGTTGCTACTGCCAGAGGTTGAGAGCGGTTACGCCATGCACATGCATAATAAAGAATTCTAATCATTATATTGACTCCTTGACGAGAAATGTGGTTCTCTCTTTTTTCTTCACAATTATTTTACAGCTAAGGAACGTTGAAGATGAGCTTTGTCGGCTGGGTAAACTCAACTAACGACGGCTGCAGGGAGCACCTTTAAAAAAAAAAACTAATAAATTCGAAGCATTCAGCGAACTTCTGCGACTTTGAGCGTATCTATCTATCTATCTATCTCTCTATCTATCTACCTAGCCGCCTACGACTTTGTGCTCTCCTGGTCGCTTGGTTAATCGAATGTACACCAAAATTGGTATGGCATAACATGACTGTATGACGAACATAAATGACAAGTCATAACATGAAAATCATGACACGCATGTCATGTACAGCATGATTTACATGCCACGCTCATGGAGCGCTGGCGACCGTTTCGCTAGCTTGATATACACCAAAATTGGTATTGCGTGACGTGACTGTGTGACGAACATAAATAACACCCGAGTTAACATGAAAATCATGACACGCATGTCATGTGCAGCATGACTTACGTACCACGCTCATGGGGCGCTGGCGGCCGTTTCGCTGGCTTGATCTATCGTGAAATTGGTATTGCGCGACGTGACTGTGTGACGAACATAAAAACACGAGTTAATATGAAAATCATGACACGCATGTCATGTACAGCATGACTTACGTACCACGCTCATGGGGCGCTGGCGGCCGTTTCGCTGGCTTGATCTATCGTGAAATTGGTATTGCGCGACGTGACTGTGTGACGAACATAAAAACACGAGTTAATATGAAAATCATGACACGCATGTCATGTACAGCATGACTTACGTGCCACGCTCATGGTGCGCTGGCGGCCGTTTCGCTGGCTTGATCTACCCCGTAATTGGTATTGCGCGACGTGCCTGTGTGACGAACATAAAAACACGAGTTAACATGAAAGTCATGACACACATGTCATGTACAGCATGATTTACGTGCCACGCTCATGGTGCGCTGGCGGCCGTTTCGTTAGCTTGATATACACCAACATTGGTATCTTCCGACGTGACTGTGTGACGAACATAAAAACTAGGGGTGTGCGAATATTCGAAAGTTTCGAATATTCGTCGAATATTACATTCGAAATATTCGTATTCGATTCGGAAAATCGTGTATTCGAAAAGTTTCGAATATTCGATAACTTAGAATATTCGAAAAAAATCGAATATGCGATTCGATTATCATGCATAAGATAACTCGTCTTCCACATTTCTGCTGCGTTTGTATAGCTGAAAACGTTGCCGAGAGGAGCGATACACATCGTAAGTACACGGAGGCACGATATCTGCCTGCGACGAGCGTCCCAATACGTATGATTTATTGCTGGTGCATCTCCGACGTGCAGCGCTGTTGGCGATCATGTAACCGTACATTTTCAATATTATGCGGCCGTAACGTGCCGCACTACCACTCGTTCACTATGCGGGACCACTTCTGAAGAAAGACAGTGGCCCACGTGACTGGTGGCGGACTGTAGGCGCCTTCAGATAGCCCAGTCTGGCAAAGCTTTGCCCCATGTACCTCCCTATAACAGCCACTTCTGTTCCAAGCGAGCGTGCCTTTCCAGTGGCAGGGGGGAGGGGGAGTTGTCTCTGTTAGAAGGGAGCGCCTGCTGCCTGATCATGTGGAGCAGCTCATATTTCGTCATGATAACGTCTAGTCATTACTTTCATTGTGCTGAGATATTTGCTTGTGTTGTGATGTGCATTGTGCTAGCCTGGACATTGTGTTCTGGAGATAGCAGTGTATGTTGTGTTGCCAGTCAGGCTGTTAATGTTTTTTTTTTTTTCAAAATATTGTTACTGTGGAGGCATCTTTCCTTTGATATTCGATATTCGATTCGATATTCGAAGGTGGATATTCGTATTCGATTCGTATTCGAAAAATTTGATATTCGCACACCCCTAATAAAAACACGAGTTAATATGAAAATCATGACACGCATGTCATGTACAGCATGACTTACGTGCCACGCTCATGGTGCGCTGGCGGCCGTTTCGCTAGCTTGATCTACCCCGTAATTGGTATTGCGCGACGTGCCTGTGTGACGAACATAAAAACACGAGTCAACATGAAAATCATGACACGCATGTCATGTACAGCATGACTTACGTGCTACGCTCATGGGGCGCTGGCGGCCGTTTCGCTAGCTTGATCTACCCCGTAATTGGTATTGCGCGACGTGCCTGTGTGACGAACATAAAAACACGAGTTAACATGAAAGTCATGACACACATGTCATGTACAGCATGATTTACGTGCCACGCTCATGGTGCGCTGGCGGCCGTTTCGCTAGCTTGATCTACCCCGTAATTGGTATTGCGCGACGTGCCTGTGTGACGAACATAAAAACACGAGTTAACATGAAAGTCATGACACACATGTCATGTACAGCATGATTTACGTGCCACGCTCATGGTGCGCTGGCGGCCGTTTCGTTAGCTTGATATACACCAACATTGGTATCTTCCGACGTGACTGTGTGACGAACATAAATGACACGAGTTAACATGAAATTCATGACACGCATGTCATGTACAGCATGACTTACGTGCCGCGCTCATGGTGCGCTGGCGGCCGTTTCGCTAGCTTGATCTACCTCGAAATTGGTATTGCGTGACGTGACTGTGTGACGAACATAAATAACACACGAGTCAACATGAAAATCATGACACGCATGTCATGTACAGCATGACTTACGTGCTACGCTCATGGGGCGCTGGCGGCCGTTTCGCTAGCTTGATCTACCCCAAAATTGGTATTGCGTGACGTGACTGTGTGACGAACATAAAAACACGAGTTAACATAGAATTCATGACACGCATGTCATGTACAGCATGACTTACGTGCCACGCTCATGGTGCGCTGGCGGCCGTTTCGCTAGCTTGATATACACCGAAATTGGTATCTTGCGACGTGACTGTGTGAAGAACATAAATAACACGAGTTAACATAAAAGTAATGACACACATGTCATGTACAGCATGACTTACGTGCCACGCTCATGGTGCGCTGGCGGCCGTTTCGCTAGCTTGATCTACCCCGAAGTTGGTATTGCGCGACGTTACTGTGTGACGAACATAAATAATAGGAGTTAACATGAAAACCATGACACGCATTTTCCTCAATGACATACAAGACGGTGTATGTAGCTCTTTGCTGGCTGCTTCGCATTACATCGATTCCCACAATGCGTGGGATCTGCCGGCTTTTTCGACTCTTTTCGGTCTGACTTGCCACGTACACATGACTCTCTTTAAAAAGACACGTGAACTGTCTTTGGAGATCATTATATACTCCCGTCGGAGAGTCGTCGGAAACCCAAGAGGGAGTTAACATGTCTCTTTAAAGAGAGTCATATACGGGGCAGGTCAGGACCCATCGAAAGGAGTAATGCATACTGTTTTTTTTTTTTTTTTTTAAGTGAAATGTACTAAGTGTATTTGACGTTACTGTCGCACTGTGTTCTCTGACGCCTTTAGATGGCTCGCGCAAGATGTCTTGTTGCTTTTTAGCGGCGTTGTATTGTCGCAAACGGTTCCCATGTTTGCTGCCGCATATCGATGCGCGCCGGTAATGCGATCCAGCCCATCTTCAGCCGCTACGTAAAACAACTGGGCAGATGCGACGGAGCAGAGAAAGGGACACCAAGTCGACGTTCACTCGGCGAGCACCGTAACCTCGTCATGCAAAGCTACTGGAGAGCAAGCATATATGATGGGACGCGCATGCGCACCGCTGCTCTTGGGGCCCTCTCGAAAACCGGCGCCGCGACGGCAGATAGCGCGTCGATGCAATTCGGCATGCGCTCCCGTGGTCCAAACAATTTGCCCATGGGTGCACATCTCTTGGCTTTCGCTCTTTTAGCGCCATATTATTACATATACGTGCTTTTTTTGTTGTCGTTGTTGTTGTTTGAACACTTCCACGATTGCTCATTAATGGTTACCTTATCTGAAAGTAAATGAGAAAGAGCACTAAATAGCGCTATTATGGACAACGAGTTTTATTGCATGTGATCAATATATTCTTTTGTTCAAGAACAATAATAAGAGAAAGGAGGACTGACAGTGCACCTCAGCAATTATGTCACTTAGAGCCCACTATCAGAAAGCGGAATTTATGGTTCTGAGGAAGCTATGGACGGGAAGCTGAGGATACTATCCTACTTTAATCACAGTTCATTATTTGTTTAAATATTTTTCATCACCATCAATATGTCAGCTTTGCGTGTGAACGCACGAGAATCTATTGCTGAGATTGGCAAGGTCATTCAAATTGCTGAGATTGGCAAGGTCATTCTATTGCTGAGATTGGCAAGGTCATTCGCAAACCACGAAGACGGTAATTCGAAAGTAAAAATTTGTGCCAGAAGGTTTCCTGTCAATGTTTTTGTTGGCGTTCTGAAGCCGACAACGCACTCAGTCGCAGATCACTTTTTCACAGCAGTCTGGATAGACGCCGGTGCCCTTGACTTTCCTGCAGCCAGCACCTGCACCCACGGTACCACATCTGAAAAGGAAAACAAAAAGCAATCAAGATCGATCTGGTCCTGTGGAAATTCAAAGCGCTGTAGCAATGACAGATGGAAATATTTACAACGCAGAAAAAATGCGTACTGAATAAAGCAAAGCACAGATCGTATGTCGTGTCTTTTCTTCTGTCCGCGTTTTTGCTGCGCTGTAGATATTTAGATATCGACAACCAATTTGCCCAAGCAAACGCACTCCGAAGCAACGACAGCTTCGTCATTTTACCGATCCAGTATTTGGCCTCATTATTATTTATTATTATTTAGGAATACTGCAGGCCTTAAAAGGCCCAGGCAGGAGGGAAAAGTACAAACAAAAGTACAAAGTGTTCAAGTATCAAGAATAATATACAAGGAGGATCTATACAAAGCAACAACAAAGTGAATCTACCAACAAGTAAACGAGCATTAAAGAAATGTGATACAAAGAAAAATAATATACAGTATGAGAAGATAAACAATACATAACTATCTAGTCAATGTACAAAGGAGTAGCAAAAGAAATAAAGGAAAAAAAACTGGAGCACTGTATTGAAAGAGGAAGGGCTAGATTTAAGATGTAATGGAAGCGATAGAGTCGGTGTTGCCGAGTGTACTAAGAGGTAGGCTACTGATCGAGGGAAAAATGAATACTTAAAATGTTGAACCCTGCATTTAGCACAATGACGGCGCTGGATTGTAAAGTGTGGAGCAGACTGGGCGCCTACCTTAAATGTTAGGAAGGGGGCCAGGGGGAGCCAAATTGGTGACGTCATGTGGTGGTGGTGTGCTTGACCAGCTGACAAAGTTCTTGCAGCTCTGTCAAAGCATATGCTACTCGGCTCTGCTCTTACTACACTGTGTCGCAATGAGATATTGCTCATGAAGAATACCTGTGTGAACATTGTCAACAAGGGCAAGTGCATTTTACCAGCAAGCCCAAATTCGCAATATTGCATTTGCAAAGTACAATTCGTTTTCATAACACATATAAGAAACTTCTTTGCTTCTAGGATGACCGAGCAGTGCTCGAGCGTCTGTAGTGAACGAACTTTACGTTTGACATCTAAACAATTGAGGCAGATGTTCTGGAGAAAATGGAGGGCTGGAAGAGAAAAATCTTGAACAGTGGCTGTTTACTGAGTCGACGTTTCGGCAAGTGGTCTTGTCTAATTAAAAGCAGCAACTGTCTCAAAAAAGACAATACCACTTGTCGAAACTCCAGCGGCATCCCGTGTTTAAGGATTTTGTTACCTCTTTACGATTGAAGACACATTTCTTGTAATTATTGTTTGCAAGCTTCAAGGGCATGTTCTTGTTCGCTGCAATGATCGAGATAGACAGCGAGATAAAACGAACCCTGCTATTGAAAGGTGACCGGTTGCGCCATCACGTGTATTGCAGGTCCACGTTTCACAAGGTTCTTCCAGGTTCAGGGGGTGACCTGATGCTATTTTTGTCCCGTTGAAGTCGCATTCACCTGCAAAAAAAAAATATTGTCACGGGGTCGTGACTTTGACGAAGGCCCCAGTCAGCGTGTCCAAGACGAAACTCCTTTTTCGCCCGAACTTGTCCCAGGAAATTAAATTTAAAGTACAAGCAATCCACGCTGTACACAGATAGCGGCGAGCACTGTCGTCGGTCGTCGGTAATCTGATCAGCGCTAAGGCGCGTCGGCATTTATACATGTGGCGTCCAAGGTTCTAGCCTTATCGTTGGTGGCGGCATAAGTAACAGAATAAGCATTACTGTTCTCGTTGCGCGCCCAAGTCCATCAGGACAATCGGCAATGACCGGCGCAGCGCGCGTGAGGCAGTGGCCGCACATGCAACAGGTCCGGTTGCGTGAGAAATAAAATAAGCGCGCGTGGCAATAGAATAACAGTGAACGCGCTGATACAAGTCGTGCATATTTTAAGGAACACATAAGGTGACACGAGATTTGAACTCTACAATATTTAGTAGGAACAATGTACGAGTGGCCTGCCGCTAGGGATGTAACCTACGAGCGTTGTGGCGCTAGTCAGCACCTGTTCGCTGACGTCAGCTTTAACGCTCGTGATGATGTTTCGCCAGCGCAGAGCGCTCATATCATGTAATTAATATTCATAAATGCAAAATACTTTGGAAATAAAAATACGGAAAGTGAATTAGAACTTTTTTTGCATTTAAAAGGACACAGCCGTCCTACACTATGCAAGTCTACGGCTTCTCACGTTAGTCAACCAGTGCGCAGTAAATACTTAACCGCACAGAATAGCTTACTTGACCCTCGGTCTAAATTTGCAGAAACAGTCACATAATGCCGGCAGTTCGCCACACAATACAGGCTTTATTACTCCAGCGCCGTCCAAACGGTCGCAGAGTAGCAGACGAACAGGTTATAGGAAGCGCCACCTACGGCAAGCGGTTGAACGAGAGCGGGGACGCGCGCTCCCATAGGACCCCCGATATCTGGGCAGGTCAGGAGTACAGTAGGTCGTGTTTATGACAAGGTCATGCGATTTTTATAATTGTCCTGTAAGAAAGCCGCGACAAGTTTCTCCCTAAACTCATTACTGAGGAAATTGATTGTGCTCATTTCAGCAGCACCTTCAGTTTGCGAGTTTATTAAGGCATTGAACGTTGCACAGGAATTCTTCGAATAATTCTGAAGGCTTTAGTGATGCAAAGCTTTTTGCGGCAGAAGTTTGAAATCATATTGCACCAATACACGCAGTATTTGTCCGACCCTAGAAGATGAGACGCCGGCCCAGTACACCTGTATTGTCGCTTTTAGGCGCCGTATTACATCGCACTTGCAATGTGGCTCCACTAGTGGGGAGTAGAGGATAAATTAACCTGGCCACGTACTACGAGTATACATTCCAACACGAACAAGTCCGAAGCAACCACAATGCATTAATTTATATTCATTTTTCGCTGCCTTCGTAACAATGGCCTAATATCATGTTCCAAAATGCACATCTGTGGCTGATCAAGGCATCTATAGTAAACTATCAAATAGCATAAACGATTTTCACAACAAAAAATAACATATACAGTGCAGAAGAGAAGGCACATTGACTAGCGCTTGTTCTTGTCGCTTTTGATTATGTACTGTGTGTGTTCTTGCGCTAAACATTTAGTAATACATAAAGATTGTTGGGTTTCACGTCGCAAAACCACGATATGCATCATGAGGGACGCCGTTGTGGAGGGCTCTGGGAATTTTGACCACCTGGGTTTCCTTAACGTGCACATAAATCCTAAGCAGATGGACCTCTAACATTTTGCTTCCATCAAGATTCGGCCCCCGCGGCTGGGATTCGATCTCGCGACCTTCGGGTCAGTGGTCAATCACCATAACCACTAGACCACCGCGGTAGGGGCGTTGAACATGTCGAAAATCGAACATCGACTAGCCTAGTTCCCCGCCTTGCTTCGATTATACGTTTGAAATACGGCAGAAAAAATGTACCTCGCATTGCTTACCATTTTCGACGGGAACCTCGGCAATCGAAACATAACCATTGGCCGTGTGCCACTCGGTGAGTACCACTGTTGCAGCGAACAGAAGAAAGCTTCGAAACCACATGGTGAACCGAGCCGCTTGTTTGCAGACTTCGACCAACTTGAGAAACACTGCCCGTTCACTTCGACTCGTTTCTTTAAGTGCGTCAAGGAAAGCACGAGGCACTGTAGAAATACTCCTTCTTGCGTCTCTTCCCCGCCTCTCAACCTCTTGCAAGATACACCCCTTTCGCAGCCGCTCAAAGCTTGCTGTAACTAGATATATGCTCATCGCAACGGACACGGTACGTTATCTAAGCAGTCTAACGTTTCGCTTTGCGTGACCCGAAGACCGCAGACGTTCAGCAAACAACTACGCTGCTGCCCGGGAAGAGACGATGAGCGCTCAAGGTCGCCCCCTTAGCGTCACCTAAATAAACATAACGCAAGAATGTTCAGCGATAAAATAGACATGTTTGCATGAGTTCAGCTGCTGGCATGTTTCTTTCCCTCCGGGTGATGGACTGAAAAAGGCGCCATGATGAATTCCACTGTGTCATTTCAATTCACGCTGGTGTTGACGCCTTGCTGTAGATCACATTTAGGGCTCCTGGACCAAAATAAATCTCGTTTTCTCGGGTGTTTAGGGGGCTCTCAAACAGCCTCTGAAAATGCAAAGGACGAGTGCGTTATTCTCTCCTTGCGTTTCCCGTCTTTTCGGCGTAATTCTCGTGACATCAGCAGTCTGTTCACGTGACGTCATCAAATCAAAATGAAATAAATGATTTTTTTTTGTTTCCCAGAAATAAACAGGTTCTGGAGAGGTTCACTGGCTAAAAGCTGTTGATGGACAGCTTGACGGGGCCATTGAAAAAGACATTTGGGACAATTACATTGTTTACAAGATGGGTAATACACGACAAAGTAAACGTAACATATAGACGCTGTTTCCTATACGAAATTACGATGTAAGAAAACTTCATACACAAAAGCTACTACAAGGCAACATGATACCAAAAATGCAATAGAAAGATAGCTACATGGGCACGACCAAAATAGGGGGAAAAAGAGGAAATGAGAAAATGCGCTCTCGATTGGGCCATATAAGAGGGATATCAGTTGGGAATTGTCGCCTACCCTTCTCTGCCATGCGGTCGCGCGCCCGTTCTTACTTGTCTCGCATGACTATCGTGCGCGTTCAACCGATTTCGCTTCGCTTTGGGTGCTTTCGACTGCGCAAGCGCAGATGACAGCCTGTAGTTTAAAAGTGCGTAATCCCGATAGGCTCAACGATTGGGGCTGACATTTTCCGTGTGTTTTAGGAAGAAATAAGTGGCGAAGAGGAAATGTCGCCTGTAGGAAGGGTAGTGAAGGCGAGGAAGGAAACAATCTCCCGTTTTGAACTCGGAGTGGTTTAGGGGCCCTTTAACGATTGTATGAAACGACTTTATTTCGAGATCCGGCTGGTTGCTGGTCCGGGTCCGGCTGCTCAGATGGAGGAAGGAAGGTCTCGTCTTCCTATAGCCTCCCTGGCCTGCTGGATAGCCCAGGTTTGGCCCTGCAGATCTGAGCTGAGCATCGTGTTCCGTCATCGCTCCCGTAGAGGTTCTGGGGAGCATGTCTGCTGATCGGGGCATCCCCATAGGAGTGCGCAACTAAGAGGGGGGGGGGGGGTGCGCAAAGTCTGCCCTCTACTATGACTTAGTAGGGGGGGTGCGCTGCGATGAACCTTGCCCCCCCCCTCCCCCCTGCTCTGCTGGGGAACCCTGCGCACGCCTATAGGCACCCCCATAGCTTGGGACTTAGGAAGGCCTCTTCTGTATTGCGTACTTTACATATCGAGTCTGGGTAGATTTCTGGGAACATCCTGTGTAGCTGAAAAGGGCTGGGATACGAACTCTGCCGCCTGTTTCCTGTCTAATTTTGGGTGAGGCGGAGCGAAAGTCCGCCTCAAGTCTCGATAGTGCTTTGTGTATTCTGCATATATGGTTAGTCCGTCTTTGTTTTCCGTTTCGGCAATAGCATCTCCCGACGAGGGTACCCCATGGGCTGCGTGGCGGGCTAGTTCTCGCGACAGCGCCGTGGACCGTCTCGTTCGGGTTGGAGGTGGCTGTGTTTGTGTGTGCTGGGAACGAGATTACATAGCTACGTTCCTGCAAACACGTCCCCTTAACTGTTCTGTGTCAAACTTCTCCATTGAACGATCTGTAGCCAGACCTGTTGTTGTGCCTTTCGATGGGCGTTGTCGTGGTACAGACTTATAGACCCCGCTTCGCGTTAAAAACATTTCATGCTTCATTCTCAGCTAACAGAACCAGCAGACAGTTTCGCTGCTTCCACACGCGGGGACAATATTTTAAGCATTTCGCTCACTCGACATCTTCGTCATACGTATATTTTCACCATAATCTACGGTATCATCTTCAGCTCGCAGCCTGCAAAGTTAAAGGGTCGATCTAAGACTTGTTATCGCAGGGTGAACATGTAGATCACGCAGGTTATTAAAACTTGTTGTAACTGAAAAATGCAGGAAAAACCTCGCATACTTGTTCGCATGCGTAAAGTACGACGGAGTAATTGCAAAGATGTGCAACACTCAGGAATACTAGAAGCAGGAAGACTACAGACCACAACGAAGGTTATGCGTGAAACAGTGAGATGCAACAGTGAAATAAAACAATGAAATGTGGAAACGCGTAATGGAGAGTGACCTTGAAATATAGTCAGATTGCCTTATCAGAAACAACTGGTCGCCGACAAGCCCGCGGTCGCGAGAGCGTCAGTTATTGGAAAACGGCGCATACAAATACGGATGTCACTGCATCACTTTCGAGGGCCGAATTTGTCTACACCTGCATTTCTGCGCACTCGCCGGCGCCTAGTTTTTATAATAATTGTTGGGGTTTAACGTCCCGAAAGCAAGATATGATTATGAGGGACGCCGTAGTGGAGGACTCCAGAAATTTGGCCACCGGGGATTCTTTGCCGTGCACCTAAATCTAAGCCCACGGGCCTCAAGCGTTTTCCCCTCCATCGAAAATGCGGCCGCCACGGCCGGGATTCGATCTAGCGAGCTTCGGGCCAGCAGTCGAGCACCGTAGCCACTAGGCCACCGTGGCGGATGCCGGGGTTTTCGCAAACTATGCCGCTGCCACCGAAATCCTGTGATTCATAAAAGGTTCGCTTAAAATTTTACAATCATCTCGTCACTGGGGAACGGGACTCGCGCAGCAACCTAAGCCTCAGACGCCCTGAACTAAGAGTTGCAGGGGACAACATTTAATCCAACCACTTTCAATAGTGTTGGAACGACTACTACTACTACTACTTCATCAAAAAAAAACTTTCTTTATGAAGATGTTGTATACGGTAGCATAGCGTGCCGGGGCTTGTTGCGTTCCTCAACCGCCTGATCTGACGGTCACGAGGTGCTATTGTCACCAAAGTCTGCTGGATAGTCTTCATCAGATTTGCACAGAATCGATACAAGTTTCCCTGACATATGCTTACAAACCTATGTGGGCCTTCTTTAGAGTTTCCAGTGACATGCAACGGTCTCAGGATTTGCAGCAACCTTGTAGTTTATGGAAATCTAAATTATTTATTTTTCTCCCCCACTCTAAGCCGTTAAATGATGGTAATGATTTGCTTACGGATTAGAGCTTTAAAGATTCATGAAGAACAATAATCAAAACACACAAAGTTGTCACACAAATATACTTTATTAGCACCCCCTGTTTATCCTTTGTTCGTTACATTCGTGCTCCGTGGCACTAGTGTCACTGTCTTTAATTTCCTCTACAGCCAAACAAGCTGAATTTCTCGGTCTCGCTGTCTGGACGGTCTGTTCTAGCATACCTTTCCAATGTCAACTTTCCTTGAAGTGACGAAATGACAAATCCTTCTTTCGGTCGCTTTGGGTTACGTCACACAGGCCTTGCGTATCCGGGCGGACTACGTCGTGCCGAGGAGCCTGTGGACTTCTGTCAAACAATTCTTGCCGCAACTTTTGCATGCAGCCCCAAACGAGTCAAGTTTATAACTATCTGCAATCAAAATTACAATCAAGTTCCTATGCGTATGTGCACGAAACTTGTAATATTGGAAGCTTGCAAGCGCAGGGAACTCCTTGCAAAGCCGAAGTTTGCGTTAGAAGCTCTGCCATGTGCCTCGCCGTCACCTTGAAGCCAGGTTCAGTTGGTGCAAACTGAACGTTCGCAGCAATCGGGATAGACACCGGTGCCTCTGACTTTGGTGCATCCGGGACGCACGCCCACCGCACCACAGCTGCATATAAAAACAACAACTGGGCATCATGTTACGCTCTCTGTAACGCTTGAAACCCGCCACGGTGGTCTAGTGGTTATGGCGCTCGACTGCTGACCCGAAGGTCGCGGGATCGAATCCCGGCCGCGGCGGCCGCATTTTCGATGGTGGCGAAACTGCGTGAGGCCCGTGTACTTAGGATTCATGTGCACGTTAAAGAACCCCAGGTGGTCGAAATTTCCAGAGCCCTCCACTACGGCGTCCCTCATCATCATATCATGGTTTTGGGACGTTAAACACCAATAATTACATTATATGCAACAGTTTAAGGCGAAAGCCTGCTGTACACATGGTAATGCGTTAAAGGGACTCTAAAGTAAAACAATGAATCAGTTTAGACTTATAAATTATACTCTGAAAGCTGAATTGTTGTTAATTTCACCATCATAGTCTTAATAAAATCATGGTCAAGGTATTAATGAGAACTAACAGACAATAATGCGAAGGAAAGTATAGGGGGTGTTATTTCTCGTAATTAGAATATAAATGTGAAGAAAGTAAAGTGGACGAAAAGAGTGTGGAACACTCTTTTCTGCCTGTTGGCGTCCGTAGCACGGCGGAAAGTTATCTTTTTGTCCACTTTACTTTCTTCACATTTATATTCTAATTACTAGAAATAACACCCCCTATACTTTCCTTGGCATTATTGTATGTTAGTTCTCATTATTATTGTGTCTGACAAAGAAAAAACGAGTCCTTAGAAGTCGCCTTGTTTCCTTCATTCAAGGTCAAGATATCATTTATAAATTTCGCTACGAAATCTCTGCACGTGACGTTAGGGACTTCAAAACGTTTTTATCGTATTTCGTCCAGACTGGCTAAACGAAACTGCCCCGAAACTCGGTATGCTAATTTGATGTTTCACAGCGCGAGAAACGAGGACGACATTGAAAGATACACACTGCGCTGTGTGCATCTTTTAATGTCGTCCTCGTTTCTTGCGCTGTGAAACATCGAATTATGCTGCACCAACTAACCCAACGCTCAGCCTTGGTATGCTAAGTCTCCGGCCCCCTCAGAAGACAATGTAGTTTATATTTACTGATTAGGAACTACGCAGGCACTGGTAGACACCATCAAAATATATGACGTCATGGCAATTGGCGCGGGAACTTCAAGGTGGCGTCGGCACCCGCATTTTCTTTTTGCGCCTTCTCTCGCTTACCGAGCGTCCTATCGCGGCATGTGTGGTGATTTTGGTATTGTGAAATACTAATTTACCAGTACGAGGAAAATCGTATTTATCTTTAGTGTCCCTTTAAGTTGTACAATCAGGGTCCAGACTTCCTGTAAGACACATCGAGTCGCAGTGTGAGGAACACGCATTAAATTACCTTTACGTTGCTAGTCGATTGCATTTTCTTTTTGCTCATTCACTTTCCGACCACGGGCACCAAGTCTGGCTAATTTTTCCATTCATCTTTAAACTCGCTCTCTAGAGATATAATAAAACGTGAAACAAACCCGGCGATATCGAGACTCCCGGTCACCCCGTCTCCAATACCGCAAGTCCACCTTTCGCAGGGGTACTCCACGAGCAGTGGCTCTCCTGGGGTTATTTCTGTGTCGTTGTATTGGCATTTACCTGTAAAAATGAACGCAATGAATCCGATCCCCACTTGATTTAGGAATGCTTCAGGTGGAACGTTAGTTGAATGATTATGAATGAGTGTTCAGTGAGTGAAGCACAAAGGTTGCTCAGAGACTAACCACACATTGACAACATTAACCACACATTAGGGGTGGAGGAAGGGGGTGCGGGTAATGCGCATAATTCAGCTTGCATGTTTCTTATTACATAGCCGGTCAAGGTCACTTGCAATGTCTTTTTTTGATTATCAGGACCTACCCACTGAGGTATTTGATTACATCGTTTGCATGATTAGCCAGTGTTAGACTGACCGAATTAAAATGCTTGCTAAGATACACATCTGGTGCCAGTATCAACCTTCCAGAATATACCGCGCTTGATACCACTGTCTAGTGCGAGCAGCCCCCCTTTACTTGGCGGGAGTCGAAACAGGCCAGACACTCCGATGAGGCATACGGACAAGCAAAGATACGCTGTGAAACCTGGCGAAAGAGTACAGGAGAAAAAGTTGCACTTACCTGTCCTTGACGGGCACCTCGCCTGTCGACACGTAACTTTCAGCTGCATGCCACTCTGCTGAAAAAATGACCGCTGTGGAGACGAGAAGAAATGCTTGAAGCCGCATGATGAAGAGTTGCTACTTGTTCTCACACTTCTAGCAACATGAAGAATGAGCCTTCCAGCCTTTTGGACGCCTTCCTTTTTGACGCACTTGGCAATGCGTAAGCGTAGACTCATTTTCATCTCACTATCTCCTTCTATCATCAACTACTCATGAGGCCCTCTAAGATGTTGTACACTCGGCCACTGATAGCTCACTGCACTTGGCAGGGTGCTATCTATTCTAGCGTTTAGCCGTGACCTAAGGGACCATGGGCGACGCAAACAGGCTGCATTTAGTGAAGACACTCCAGAGAGTTAATATCGCGTTGCCTTATTTAGGCTGCGCATAAGTAAAAGATATAATGGTGGTGAGGCACAAAGCTAACTAGAGAGATGTGCCAGCTTTGACGAGAGACTGGAGATGTCCTTTCGGAAGCTAGCGGCTGGCACACTACTTTAGGTCCTTGGGTGAAGGTTGCCAAAGCCTCAAGCTCGGAACTCGACGCAAACAACTTCTACAGATGCAATTTGTCACGCAAGCGCTCGTTCAGGCTGTTTACCGGCCACCTTTCAGGCACGCAGCTGCCTGAAAATCATGCAGAAACAATTTTATTATTTCACACACACACAGTCAAGTAACTATTGAGACAGTGTGCAGATAGTGGCTCGTGACGTTTATTGGTGTGTGTGTGTGTGTGTGTGTGTGTGTGTGTGTGTGTGTGTGTGTGTGTGTGTGTGTGTGTGTGTGTGTGTGTGTGTGTGTGTGTGTGGGTGTGTGTGTGTGTGTGTGTGTGTGTGTGTGTGTGTGTGTGTGTGTGTGTGTGTGTGTGTGTGTGTGTGTGTGTGTGTGTGTGTGTTTGTGTGTGTGTGTGTGTGTGTGTGATAGCGAAGATGATAGTAAAGTATTTCGTTACGTGCTTATAAAAACGTTGCAATGTTGCGACCATTTTTTGTAGAGTATATTTAAAAAACTGGCCTGATTTGGTCATTACTTATTTTACCCTTAGGAACCTTTCAGAGCTTTACATAACATCTTGTAAATGTTTATGCAAACATACAGTTGCTTAGTATACATGCATACGCATCTCGTACAACACATTATATACATGATGCCTTAGGTGGTTACGCGGACAGTCTACAAACTACCAAATTTCTTCTCCGCGATGCTCGCATCGAATGCTCAGCATTACCCTGTCCCCGTGCTGAGAATGACCTTTTGCTCGAGGTTGCTGTAATGATGCGCTGTTGCAAGACCTTGAAAAACTGCCTCGGTGACGTGTAGCGGTTGCAGATACAGAAGGGAAAAACGGCACGGCTTCTCGTGATAACTCGCGAAGAACACGCACACGCGATATGGATTTGTGAGCGACTACGTCTTCAGTGGCAAACTATCCTCCACCCAGAGAAGCGATGTTCATCGCTAAACATGCGGGGATCGGTTTACTGCTGGACTCAGCGTGTAAGACTCCTTGCCTGTCTGGTCTAGTTGATACGGAATGAGAAAACCCAAGCGTATGCATAGGAGTCAAGTGCGCATTAACGAACATACGTTAAAGAATATTCAACCTTCGACTACACAACCTCTATTTTAGGCTAAACTCAGCTTTGTAAGTTGTCATGATGTATCAGTTACACCATTTTGTGGCTGACAGGGATGGCCTAGCAGGTCACCTCCCCTTGCAGGTAAAATCTTTGTACTAATACTACGGCTAGTAGTCGTCACTATGCACCGAGTATAGAAATAAAGGCTGTCTGCTCGGACAATAAACAGTATAGGTGACAATAAAAGTGCTGTGAAATGTAACTGCCAGTGCACGTTTTGTGTCGTTTTATTGCCGGATAACGACCGAAAGAGGTACGTTGCAGCGCGAATTTCTTAGAAACGCGGAACAAGAATAGCAATCGTTCTGAATTACACTATCGACTGAGTACCTGCTTCTTACCGGCTACTGTTGAATACATCGCATTGTGATCCTTGCGTTCACGCCTATGGCTTCTGTTAAAAGAAGGCACACGACACCGCAGCGAACAGAAAAAAGCGAAAGAAAGGTCGATTTGCTCATCACACTTGCAAATGTCACACGAACTAAGCCACACCTATTTTATTGAAAAACAAGAAACGCTACCCTTATGTCAAGTTTCTCAGTTCAGGTCACTTGTAGAGGAATGTCGACGCGCAGGTCACTTAGGGTGACGGGGTTAGCGTTGTAGACATGGGTGTGCGCAAGGTAATCCATCATGTGGGGGAGGGGGGGGGGGGGTCCTCGCACCACATGACACCCATATAGTGTTTTTATCCGAAACAGTTTCGAGCACGGGCGTGGCTCTGTGGTAGAACGCCTGCTTGTCACAAAGGAGGCCTGGGTTCAAGTCTCACTCGGGCTGAAGGTCTTTTTCTTTATTTGCATATACCTCGAATTTTCACTCACGGTCCATGCCAATGCCAATTTTTCGCTCGCAACCAACGACGCCACCGCCGACGCCGACACCGGAATTTCTGGGAAATGAGCTCTTTAACGCCATCCCGTTAACACCGCCTCCATAACTACCACAAGGTCTTCTGGTGCCCGGCTCACCAGGGGTTGGAGGGAAGTGAGACGGCGGACTCCGAGGCTCGCGCCCTAACTTTGCGAGCAGCGACACTGGCCACCACAGCGGACTTTCAAACCACAACGAAATTTCGACATTATAACCTTACTATCGCAAGGAACCTGCTTGCCCATCAACGTTTTACTCGACGAGGATACGCCCCTCAAGCCACAAACATCTAACAGGAGAGGAGGCCACTTCTTTTTTTTCTTTTCATCGATTCATTACGAAGTTCACGTGCTACAACACACAAGATGTTAGATAGGTGTTTCGTTGCGTACTTTTATAAATTCAACCTTTTCAAGGTGAAGCTGCCCACACTTAACTGATCGTCGTTGCAGGAAGCTGCCGTATATCAGAACATTTGACAGAAATGAATTTTTTTTAATCCTGTCATTTATTGATTTATATTTCCCCTAACTGCCCTCTACCAGGTTTTACATAACAAACTGTGAAGGCAGAGGGATACATACATACATACATACATACGTACATACATACATACATACACACACACACACACACATACATACATACATACATACATACATACATACATACATACATACATACATACATACATACATACATACATACATACATACATACATACATACATACATACATACATACATACATACATACATACATACATACATACATACATACATACATACATACATACATACATACATACATACATGCGCACGCACGCACGCCCGATCGTAGTGCAGCAGTAGTAGAAAACTTTATTTCGTTCTGCGTGTGAATATCGTAGTGTAGTTTACATGAAGCCTTGGATGGTCACTTGTACGATCTATAAACTGGCAAAATTCGCTTCCATAACGCTTGCGTGGAACACTCAGTATCAGCGTGACCACGTGCTGACGATGAGGTCCTCTTGCTCGAAGTTGCAGATAGAGACGGAAATGTTGCGAGATCTTCGGAAACTGTTGGGATGACGCGTAGCTGTTGCAGACACACAGAAAGAAAACAACAAAAAAAAACTGCGCGACTTTTCTTGATAACTCTAAGGCGGCCGCGAATGTGACAGCCTGTAAATGACGAAGTTTTCTGTGACAGACAATCCTCGCCCAAGAGCTCGGGAGAAGTGATGAACATCACCGAGCTTGAAGATGTCGGTCCCCCCTCCCCTTCCACCTACCCCGCTCCGACCAACTTCTAGCGCATGAAAACGAAACTCGCTTCTACAACCGCATAATTTGTTAAAGCGATAGCCTTAGATGCCTCACAAAATGCGAAACATGAACGTCGGCGTCCCGCGGCGTCGGCGTCAACACGAATGATGCAAAAAGGCATCATCCCGCGACGACGTCACCACATGTCGTCATCATGACGCCACAGATCGTGAAAATTTGTGACGATGTACATAACCTGACGTCACAGGATGATGCCATCACAGAACATCGTTGCGTGGTGAGCCGATTACGGAGGAAGTGCTAAACCAGGTGAGGTGCCGAAAGCTTTCGGAGCGGGGCGGATCACTAGACCGACGGAGAAGTCATAGAAGAAGACGATTTTCGCCTTAGATTCGTCTTAGACAAATGCGTAAGGGACCCTCATTTTTCCTAGTTCAAGAAAGAGTTAAACTCCCATATCTTACTCCAGTTGCATTGGTTACACAGGAACTATACATAAAGAGGGGAGTGGGACGTGTGTGTGTGAGTGCGTGTGTGTGTGTGCGTTGTGTGCGTGTGTGTGCGTGCGTGTGTGTGTGTGCACGCGTGTTTACGTGTGAGTGTGTGTGCGTGTGCGCGCGTGTGTGTGAGTGTGTTTGTGTGTGTTTTTGTGTGCTCACACACAAGTTTTCTTTATTTGCAAGACAAAAACTGGAAGGTCCCCAACGTTAAAAGTTGTGAGAACGGCCTTCAAGCTGGTTGGCATGTAACGCTCTTCGACATAGTGCTAAATAATTTCACACAAAGTAATCATCGTGTATGTTTGCCACTTAAGTACCAGCTGCGCATTTTTGTAATATAACATTTTCAGGGCTCTTAGTCGTCATTTAAACTGAAATATATGCGTTTCCATGTGCTGCTTGTCGAATAATAAAAATGGTAATTAGGAACTTGCACCCTCCTTTGTCACCTGGCCAGGTAAGGGGCCCCACCCCCTTAGCCCTGGTGTCTACGTCTGTGCCTCTGTTCAAAAAAGAAGATGCATGACATTGCAGCGAAGGCAAGAAGCTGAAGGTGATCGATTTGCTCATCATACTTGCAAAGTCGCACAAGCTAAGCCAAATCAGTTGCAAATGGTAAATGAGAGATTCCACGCCTTCTTTTCTTTTTTGTTTTTCTTTTGTTGCGATAGCAACTATATGGACACTCTCGGCTGATTTTTGCCGTCGGCGTCCATCGGCGCCGTCGCGTCAGCACTTCGGTTAGCGTTTTAGTGCTGCTTCATGTACTCCAGTGAAAAAACGAATATCTAACACAAAGGGTTTATTAGCGTTACTTTATTCGTACTTTAGACTGTCAACTCTTTTCAATCCTCACTACACTAATGTGTAGCAACTAACTGCTTCTATCGTTCGCCAGGCGAGTTTCTTTCTTTCCGGTCATATTTTAATTCGCTTCCACTGATGGCATGCGGGTAGACATGGGTGACATATTAAGACATACCTACAGACAGTATAACAGTTTACCGTGCAATTTCTGCAGGCAACTGGACTGGACTCAGCGCTGCATGTTACAGAAGCAAGGTGATCAGAATCCAGTGCGTCGGCATTCACTGTGATTATCAAATTCCCCCCGTCTTTTATTCAAGTTTTACAGCGCGGAGTCCAGCAGTTCAGAACGTATAAGGTCAGGTCATCTTTCGTACGAATAAACTTCTTCCTTCTTCTGAAAATAAGGTACTTCAATCCCTTCGCTTGTCCGATGCACGCAACTCTAATTTCTTTCGCAATTGAAGCCCCAGCTTTAGCTCCGAACAAAGACAGATCCACACGGAACGCATGACTACCAAGCGCTGAGTGAGTATGCGAGTATACGCAAGCGCTGACTCAGCACTTCTGCACGCCTTTCTTGTTTCGTGTCGTCATTGCACCCGATGTATGCTGCCATATGCTATATGTCGCATATGGCATGATCAACAAACTAGCCCACCAATGCATTTTAAGCAAGTTTATTTCAAGCTACTCGGGTCGTCTTCCACCGAATAGGGTTTTACCTTCGGTGGTCAGCCATTGTGTATTTTTCTTCTTTCTTCCTTTTTTCTTTCTTTTTTTCATGTCGTCCTTTCACACGGCGTACGCTGCCATATACTAGAATGATCAACAAACTAGCCCATCGGTACACTTTTACGGAAGGAAAAAAAGTCGAGCCACGAGTGACTCGTGGTTCGACGAAGCCCCTCCCTGATTATATCCTCTCACTAAGCAACGTGTGGGCGGCTATCATAATGCGGGGTAGTCAGTCGCACACAATCTTGTAGCAGCAGTCCGGATAGACACCAGTGCCTCTGACCTTAGTGCAACCTGGACCCGGAACCACAACGCCACAACTGCAAAGGAAGAACACGGACGTTAGCGATGCTCTGACAGATAAGAGGGTCTTAATATAACGCGGAATACCCTTTACCAGTGGTTGCCACTGGAGCCAATGTTGCTGCCTTGACATCATGATAACAATATCTGCGGTTTTTATGCGCCAAAACTACGATATGATTATGAGACACGCGGTGGGGGGGGGGGGGGTCCGGAAATTTCGTCGACGATCCGGTGTTCTTCAACCTGCACACGGGCCTTAAGCATTTCGCCTCCATCGAAAGGGAGGGATCTGACGCATCTGACGTCGTGCCGGGGGCCGCATGCTGCCCTCGGGTCACAGGTTGCCGACCCCTGATCTGAATGAACAGCGCAAACGCGGACAAGGAAATCTGGTTCGTGTTTGCGTTATCACTAAGATGTTCTTACTGCTCTTTGCACCAGCCAAGCAGTGAAGCATGAGGAGCATGTTTATCGTCAGTCTTGGGGCGTTGCTCAATCCGCGGTAAGCGTCAGTTTTCACATAGCGCGAGCCATCATGACTGCCCAAAATGAGCAATCCTTGCTGAGGTCACTGCTTGATGGACGGTCGCCGAGAACTCGAAGTACGATCTTCTTGCATGATGACAATGCAAAAGTCTCATGGACCTTTATGCATGTGACTAAGACGACTCGAAGGCGAACTTCCTGGATCGAAGGCATTGGAAGCTTTTCGCGTTTGATCAGGTATCTAAGGTTTCAGGCCGATTTAATAGGTACGCAGCTTCTAAAATCAGTATCCATTGGCTGTGCGGGGTTGACGGCTTGCATTGTGAATGCTCCTTGAAATATACAACGGTTACGCCTAATAACTATTGAATTAGGCAATACTTTTTTCTCATTCATCAATTCGTTACTCAAAAGCACATGTAATTCGCTTCTAATGAGAGATATATATCCTTTTTTGGCCTATCTATCTAAACATCGCCAAACACAGACAAGCTTCAGCCAGACAAGCATAAAACGAGAAACGAACCCTGCTTGGACAAGTTCTCCGGTCTCTCCTGTGCTCACGTGACAACGCCATTCTTCGCAGGGATGCTCCAGTTTCAGTGGCTCAGACGGTGATATCTCCGTGCCGTTGTACTGGCATTTACCTACGGAAAAGTAACACTTATCTGTGCAAGTAACATTTTACCTTGCCTGTGCATGCTTTGAGGAATGCCTGAAATAGCGTTATAATTTCGGTATCACATTCCAATTACGAGGACATACAGTGGTCTAACCATAATATTTTTTCTTCATGGCACGCTTTCATTATTTTTGAAAGCCTGGAAGACTTTTGTGAAAAAAGTGTGTCCATTAGGTTGTTAACTGCTAGAAGGATTTTACATATTTAAGGATACATCTGTAAATGCACTTAGTGTAACATATTTGCGCAAATTTCCGTACATATGCCTAATAAGATGACTGTATCGGGGGTCTCTTTATACTGAGCTATAAAAAAAATTTACATCTGAAATATTTCTGTCCGACCCACGTGATCCGACCTTTTGTTGATGTGCTTACAGTTCCCCCATTATGAAAGCGACTATCTTCCGTTCATGCCCCGCCACGGTGGTCTAGTGGTTATGGCGCTCGACTGCTGACCCGAAGGTAGCGGGATCGAACCCCGGCCGTGGCGGCTGCATTTTCGATGGAGGCGAAAATGTTTGAGGCCCATGTACTTAGGTTTAGGTGCATGTTAAAGAACCCCAGTTGGTCGAACTTTCCGGAGCCCTCCACTACGGCGTCTCTCATAATCATATCGTGGTTTTGGGACGTGAAACCCCAGATATTATTACTATCTTTCGTCCATACTTTGATCTGAGTTGTTTCGCCATTCTTCAGATACTTTGAGCTGTCAGTCAAATTACGTCGAGCATGTCTCAATACCCCTTTCTTTGTCACAGCAGATAACCTATTATGAAGGATATATTAATAACAACATCTTGGCTTTTGCGTGCCAAAACCATGTATGATTATGAGGCACGTCGTAGGCATAGGCATGCGCAGGGTTTCCCTTCAGGAGGGGGGGGGGGCGAAGGTTCATCGTGGTCCCCCCCCCCTATTAAAGCAATGTATGGGGCAGACTCTGCACCCCCCTCTTTTTAGTTGACTAGGGGGGGGGCAGCCCCCCCCCCCTCTGCGCACCCCTATGGTCGCAGGCCAGAAATTTCGGCCACCTGGGGTTCTTTAACGTGCACTGACATCACACAGGACACGGGCCTCTACCATTTTGCCTCCACTGAAATGTGACCGCCGCAGCAGGGATCGAACCCGCGACTTTCAGGTCAGCAGCCGAGCGCCGTAACCATGTTCACCGAGGCGGTCTGTTATGAGGAATATTATTCGAGCGTCCTCAAGCCGTAGACTGTAACCGGACAGTATTTACTGCTAGTATAAGTCCCATTTCAATCTTTCTTATATTTCGTACGACGCGTACAAGCATATTTTGTGATTAGATAAACATCACAATGGTGAAGAGTTCTTGACAGGATGTATGCACTATTCTTCGAACCCAAGAGGCACTTATTCTCTCTCTGTTCGGAACTACTTCAAATAATCACAATTTCTTCATAAAGTTGCATAGTGCTATAAATACTTAAGCGTATGATTTCCTGCCAAATGATTATGGGATCATCACATTATTGAAGTATGTTAGCAAAGCTTGTAAAGTATTGAAAATTGTACACCAAAACTTGAAGTAATCGTTCTTTTTGCGGCGCTATACTGTAACATCAGGATCCATGATGGCAGTTAGGCGCGCAAAGCACACAAGATACACAAGAAAGAACTAGACAATACGAGCGTTCACTTCAAACGTAATTTGTAGTACGCAGGGCTGTTTCAGTCGTTAAAATTTTCTATTCTCTAATCAGGCCGTTTTGTCGTCACTGATAGCCATTTGCACATGTCGTACAAGTGCAACGTCAAGACAAAACGGAAAGGCTAGACACACACGTGCGCAATCGTGTGTCTACGCACATGTGAGCCTATAGTCTTTCCGTTTTGTCCTGGGGTACCAGGTGTAGCGGAGCAAAAGAACGATGCTATACCAACTAGCCCGTGTCGAAGCCTTATTGACCTTAATCAATCCCACCGGTGGCGCTACCCACCGGTGGGACTGAAATAAAAACAAGAAACAAAAAGGAAGCGATGCTCACCGTCTTTAATGGGAACTTGCGCCCTTGCAAGGTAACCTCGAGACAGATGCCACTCGGATGACACTAGTATCGCTATGGCAACCAGAAGGGCCGGATTGAAATGCATCGTAGGGGTGCGTGTGCTGATTCGACGCCGTCGACTCTCGGAGTGAGTCTAGACTCCTCGAGTACGCCCACTTATGGCCGATGGATGATACCGGCTCGAAGGCGCTGACAGAGGTTCATATGTTTTCGAACGACGCCGCTGTTAGGAGCGTAGTCGATTTTTCAGCGACCTTTCCTCGATTCATTGGCGCCGACGTTGCTTTTACGGGTGCCATAGCCTCAGAAGAAAAGCAAAATGTCAAGGTCTCCTGTGTCGCAGTGGCGATGCTGTCTGCTGAACGAGGAAAAATCCGGTTGAGTTATGGTCTGCGTTACAAGTGGCAGAGGAATGTGGAGAGGGGAGAGGGGGGAGCGAGGGGGGCGCCTACCTTGACCGTGACTGGGAGAAGGGAGGAGGAGGTCTTCATCGTGAGGATGCAGGACATTGCGTATAAACAGACAGGTTCGCACACGTACCTAGTCTATTTAAAACGCAACGCTATATAGACTCGCCATGAGCCCTATCCTTCTCCCATAGATAGATAGATAGATAGATAGATAGATAGATAGATAGATAGATAGATAGATAGATAGATAGATAGATAGATAGATAGATAGATAGATAGATAGATAGATAGATAGATAGATAGATAGATAGATAGATAGATAGATAGATAGATAGATAGATAGATAGATAGATAGATAGATAGATAGGATAGATAGATAGATAGATAGATAGATAGATAGATAGATAGATAGATAGATAGATAGATAGATAGATAGATAGATAGATAGATAGATAGATAGATAGATGTTCAAAATGACGAGCAAACCGTACGAAAATATTTTTGTGTCAAGCGTGTCGGCCGGCGCCCGGCCCTCGTTAGGGAAAGACGTTGGTCTCAGGTTCGAATCCCGGAAAGCCACGAAATCTTGGGGAAGCTACCTACTTTTGTGAGACACCTGTATTTCCGTGTGTCACGACCCGCCACGGTGGTCTTGTAGTTACGGTGCTCGACTGCTGACCCTAAGTTCACGGGATCGAATCCCGGCCCCATTTCGATGAAGTCAAAATGCTGGAGGTCCGTGTGCTTAGATTTAGGTGCACGTTAAAGAAAGTCTAGGTTGTTAAAATGGGCCGGAGCACTCACTACTCTCTCATAACTATATTGGGGTTTTGGGACGTAAAACCCGTAGAATTATTATTATATTATGTAATTGCGTGTATCTTAAAAACTGGTAGGAGGCAATTTATTCCGTTTTGCTGCTGCTTGCGCATCTAAATACAATAAACTAGTGGAGTTTAGACTTCACTTCCTTTTGTTTTGTTTTGTTTTTGTCTGAAGCAATATCTCCGTCTCTACCACGCACTTCCTTTAAGTACTGCGGCCTGTTTGTGCGGCTCCGCTATCTCATTGGAAAAAAAGAACTCGCGAGTCATCGATCATCGCTAAATGCACAAAACGAATCAGAGAAAAAAAAAAGCTACAGATAAAAACTCATTATTATGCCTTTTTTTTTCTGCTTTATATTCTGACAGACGGTACTGAGGACAGGCAGCCGCGTAAATTTGCCAGTTTTACTGGGTTACAAATCATGCCTCTAATAATATGCAGCCGGCGTCCTCACAGACTTATAGAAAACTTGCGGTGTAAAAGAAAGAAACGAGGCGCGCGACACGTTCTCAATAGATACGCCCGAGTGTTTCAATGTGCGTCGACGCAAAACAAAAAACGAGCAAGGAATCTATCGAGGCAACCTGCAACTGGGTCTGCGCCTATTTACTCGGTCGCAAAGATACGGTGCAGTGAGTCGAGTTGCTGCTGCCGGCTTGCAAACAAGTGGGAAGAGAGAGAGAAAGGCTGTGAATGTGGCGCAGGTATGCAAAAATTCAGGAAGCTTCGCACTCGTGGTGCCAAGTCAGAAGGAAGAGCGGAGCTGGCTGGCCTTCTCTTTTTTCACTTCATTTTCTATTTCTTCTCTTTATTTCTTTTTCTCTCTGTTTCTTGTCTCTCTTTTGTGTATCTGTTTCTTTCTATTTCTCTCTTTCCCTCTCAATCCGTCGATGAAGTAGATGCGCCTGAAAGACGAGGACGAAGAGTAGACGGGACACACACTGCGCATGCGCAGTGTGTCCCGTCTCCTCTTCGTCCTCGTCTTACCAAGCGCATCCACTTCATCGACATGCAGAACCAACTGGCACTGACCCTCTCTATCTGTTTCTATTTCTTTCTCGATCTTTCTATATTTCTCTCTATTATTCCCTTTCTTTCTGTCTCTCTCTATTTATCGCTTCCTCTTTCTCTTTATCTCTCTCTCTCTTTCTGTCTTGCTTTCTGTATTTTCTATCTCTTTTTCATGTACGTTTCTTTCTGCATCTTTCTATGTCTTTATTCTCTTTATTTATCTCTATTTTAATCTTCCCCTTTCTTTCTATCGCTTTCTTTCGCTCTCTCTATTTTCTCTTTCTTTCTCTCTCTGTTTCGCGTGTTTCGCGTGCTCCACTTCGCCGAGCACAGTTTTCGTTTAACGCTCTCACCTGCTGTACACGGTAGTGGGGCTTGCCCAATTTCTATGGCGCATACCCACCTGAGGAGTTTTGCACGGCGGAGAACAAGTTACCGATAACTTAAACAACTTCGCTGTTAAATGGAAAGTGGTTAGGTGGCTATCTTACGCTGGTGGAGGGGAACCAGAGGCGGCGCCATGATTCCTTCTTTCTTTTTAAGGGGGGAGGGGGGAGTGCACCCACGTCAAGTGAGTTCCTCTCTCCGGGGAGGCAGAGAGACGGGGAACTTATTCATAGTAATAAACACCGCAAAAAACTAGAGACAAAAGGGTAGAACAACACGTCCCGTGTTGTTCTTCCATTTTGTCTCTAGTTTTTCGCGCTGTTAACTATTATGAATACATACGAACTAGCCCAGCTTACCACTCTCTTGGGGAACTTATGCGTTGTGTTTTGACTGTTTGCTCTTGAGAGGCAAAGGTGGTTCAATGTAAGCCGATCGAGAATACAAAGAAGACAATGACTTTCACCTTCGAATCGTCTTAGGCAAATACATGAGGGACCCTGTGACTTTTTGGACAGCCGCCAGGTGCGTCAAGTCAACTTGCGTTCTGTCTTACAGAAAGAAAAGACTTTGAAAAAAAAAGAAAGAAAGCTGTGTATAAAACAGCTTGACTAGTTCACAGCCCCAGAAAAAAAAACACAAGGACAAAAAGAAGTAGGAGCGGTAACGGCACCACGGTAAACATGACGGTATGACACTTCACGGGCCGTGGGCTACAACAGGGCGTGTGCATTGAAAGTGCATTTCTCATACATAGTTGTATATAAGATTCAAAACAATATTATCAGACTGTAAAAAAAAAAAAAGATGGCGTAGAAGACAACGGAGGCTTTGCTAGTCTACTTTAAGTGAACACCTCTCTCTGCGACCACCTTTAGACTTAGTGTGCTATTCCTAATCGCGCTGTCTCTCTCTCTCTTTCTTGTGCTCTTCGCAACCGTAAACATTGCATGCAACACTGTCAGCTGTTCGAATTAGTGCGAAAGGCAGCAAAAACAACCACGGAATAGATGTCCAGCAGCGATGACGTGCGGAAGGTCGTTGAAGCTGCAGGGACCAGTTTCATACGGGTCGTATTACATTCGCCTAACAACAGTGTGCGTGATATGCTACATGGAAATAACTGCCTCGCACCCTTCCCTTCCCTCCTCCGGTGACGAGTTTTGAGGAGACAAGCGAACCCTTGCTCTCCGACTTCTCCTCAACTGGCGCCTCTTCTTTGCGCTCATTTTTGGCCTCCTCCCCTGTGGCCTGTTTGTCATACCTCGTTTTGAAAGCTTAAGTCGGGAGTCAGTATTCCATTCGCATTCGCTAGGGAGCATTGTTCCCTCATTTCTTTGTTTATGTTTGGGTACTGCACTCTTTTGTTTCCCCTATCTTTAGTCATTTCCTTCACTCTAGTTAGAAAACGGGAAAGCAGTCATAACCTGTGCACGAAGACCACCTGTTCATAGTTAAAAACAGCGCGAGGTAGATACGGACAAGAATGCACACAGGACTAGCGCGGTGGACGGCGCTAGTCCAGTGTGCGTTCCGCTCCGTGTCTACTTCGCGCTGTTTTTAACTATGGATGCGTACCAACTAGCTCACATTCACTCGCTTTTAACCACCTGTTCATAACACCTCAAGCCTGCGCACATAAACCAGGACAACCGCCGAGATAAGCCTCTCGGCAAACAAGATTACAGTGTGTCGCGGCCGCTTCAAGGGGGAGATAAGAACAGACAGGTGATGAGTCAGGCATCGGGCTTAGTGTCCGTAAGAACAGCACCGGTGTCATATTATTACAGAGTCGAACGGTCACCTAACACCCTCACTTTCCTGTGGCTAGAGGACGCAGGTTTGATTTCCGGCACGACAGCTACATTTCCAAGGGGTCAAAATCCAAGAACACCCAGTGTACTTTGGTTTAGGTTCACGTTAAAGATCCCCGCATGGTCAAAATTAGTTAGGAGTCTCTACTATGGCGTTTCTTTTTCGCTATTATTGCCAGTAACTGCCCAGATATCGCAGGTTACGTTTGAAAATCACTGTCCTCGCGTTAGAGTGTGACAGGTTATGTATATGCTGATATAATGCGCATATTTCCTAGAAGAATGTCACCTGTTTTAAGGCTAGTGAGAGCTAACAGACAGCCAAGCCAAGGAAAGTATAGGGGATGTTATTTGTAGTAATTGTGGTATAAATACGAATAAACAAAAGTATACGAAAAGATAACTTGCCGCCGGCAGAGACCGAACCTGCAACCTTTGAACAGCGCGTCCGATGATCCACCAGCTGAGCTACGGCGACGGTCATCGTCCCGTCCCCTTTATATGGTATATCTGTGAATTTAAACCTGGGGATGTTAATCAGCACCGCTCGTAGCCAGATGGCGAGTGTGGATCAATCTTTCTCTTGCCAGCTGGCGTCACATAACACGTGATTTTCTTACGAGCTGGCAGCTGACCAATAATTCCTCTCATAATACCTTAAAGCACTTAAAATCCCCCTTCTTTCGTTCATTCATAGCAAGGGTCTTGTTCTGGCAGGCTTCAATCCTTTAGGTAGTGGGCCAGATATTATTGGTCAGCTGCCAGCTTGTAAAAATATCGCATATGCGACGTGAGGCCAACAGCAACAAAAAGAGTGTTCCACACTCGCCGTCATACCTACGAGCGGCGGTGATTAACAATCCCAGGTTTAAATGCACAGATATACCCTATAAAGTGGACGGGGTGATGACCGCTGCCGTAACTAAATTGGTAGAGCGTCGGACGAGTTATTCAAAGGTTGCAGGTTCGGTCTCTGCCGGCGGCAAGTTATCTTTTCATCCACTTTAGTTTCTTAATATTTATATCACAGTTACTACAAATAACGTCCCCCATACTTTCCTTGGCTTGATTGTCTGTTAGTTCTGACTGATGCTGTGCCTAACAAAGAAAAACAATCCCTTAAAATTCCACTTTTTTCGTTGTTTCGAGGCTAGGCATTGAGGTGCTCTATAGCTGTTATACATGTGTATTCTCCTGCCGTTGAAGATGGCCGGTAAGAAAGAGAAAAAAGCTACGAAATGCAGGCCCAGTTTGTTACCCTTCACGTGGAGATGAACGTGATAGAGAGAGAGAGAATGAAGGTGAGAGTTCACGTGCACCCAGCAACCTGCAGCGTTTCTCTCTACCAGCAATACGAGGCCTAACCTCCTGATACCGCAGAAGCAGTATTTCATAGGCAAAACTGTTGCCTGTATTAGTTGCAAAAGTTATTTAGCGCAGCCTATTTTGCTGTAATGACCCGTAAATTCCCTAACAAAACGATCAGTTAAAGTCGCACGTACAGTTCGTTGCGGGATTCAAACGGTGCTATTAAATCAAGCGCCGTCTGTTTAGGTTGTGGCCTTGATAACGCTGTACACATCTCGATCAAGTGGTGTGTACTAATAGACTTCGTTCATACAGGGCTGGAAAGAAGGCGTCGGTGCAGGGGCGACGCATGCCTTATGTATTTGCAGGGTGTGTGTGTGCGTGCGTGCGTGCGTGCGTGCGTGTGTGTGTGTGTGTGTGTGTGTGTGTGTGTGTGTGTGTGTGTGTGTGTGTGTGTGTGTGTGTGTGTGTGTGTGTGTGTGTGTGCGCGCGTTCGTTCGTGCGTGCGTGCGTGCGTGTGCGCGTGTGTCATTCCGAGAAATAATTAAGGAGGACAAGATTTAAAGTCGCTCGTAGATCAACCGAATGGAAAGAAAAGCGGAGCGCGCGAACAGCGGGCGATTGAACGCACGATCGAAGAGGCTGGCAAAGAAATGAGTCCACAGCTGGAGCGACGCCAGAAATGCTACTCAAGGTCTGGGACGTGGTTTTGGTCGCGGCCGTTGCTGGTTTCGTCTTCCAGGTCGACGCGGCCGACATGGGATGGGACGCTGTGACCGTTAAGAACGGTGAATTATTGTTATCACAGTGTTTAGTCTATTGTGTTGTATATCGCTGTTGCTTGCTCGTTAAAGAGACACTAAAGTTGAAACAATTAATCGCTTAAGACTGATAAATGTTACTCCGAAAACTCTGATGTCGTCAAAAGGTGTCATAGCTCTAGCAGACGCGGACGAGGAAGACACAGCGGGACAAACGCTAACTTTCAACTGAACTAATTAACGGCAATTTAAGAAATTCAGTTCAATTGAAACTTAGAGCTTGTCCCGTTGTGCCTTCCTCGTCAGTGTTTGCTAGCGCTACAACACCTTCTGATGCACTTAACCAACTAGCACATAAAGCCGCGTTGGCAAACTTAATTTCCAATTTCGTTAATTTCACCATCATAGGTTTAATAGCGGAGAAAACCAAGGGCAAAGCCTTATTTTGAAATTTCTAGCCGAGAATGTCCGCGCGTGACGTCACGGATTTCCAAGCGCATTTGTGTCGTATTTTGGAGAGACTGACCCAACGAAATTTCCTTAAACTTGGTATGTTAAGTCTATGGCTTCCTCAGAGGACAATGTCCTTTTTTTTCGATTAGGATTGACGTAGGTCATAATAGACGCCGTCAAAATCTATGACGTCATGGCGATTGCTGAGGGAACTTCAAGGGCGTTGCGACCCGCATTTTCTTTTTTCGCGTTTTGTCGCTTACCGAGCGTCTTGTCGCGGTAAGTGTGGCGATTTTAGTATAGTGAAAGAGTAGTTTACCAGTACGAGAACAATTACTTTTCTCTTTGATGTCCTTTTAACCGTGTCCCTTACCTAAACTCGTTCACACCTGCGGCTCGCACCGGTCGTGCGACATAGTCGCAAAGCGCAAATGGTCGCTTTTGTCGAAAAGCGACGCCTTTGGTCCATTCGCGCAACCGCAGTGTCAAACCTGTGAACTAATCAAAGGCGCCTGGAAGTAACGTCAGTTTTTTATTGTGATATCAATTGTATGGACCGTCTCGACGGGTTTTTGCCGTCGCCGTCGCCGTCACCGTCGCCGTCATGTCCCTCCCGTATGAAGTCCAAATCGATAAGATCCCCCCGCGCATCCTATGTTCTACCGCGGGTAAAAGCGCGCGAGCGGGGGCGACGAACGCGGCCGAAGCAGAGATCAAACGAGCCGGCCCATTTCCGTCGCACGGAGGGTGCATGCGATAACATCAGCCCGCTCGGGAGGCCTGCCGTCGAAGCAGACAGGAAGCGCCACGCCCTTTAACGAGCAAGAAAAGACGCATGCACCCTCCGTCGCTCGGAGGGTGCATTCGTTCGGAGGGGGGAGGGAGGGGTGTCGCGCGAGCAGCGCAACTTTGAACTTTGAATCTAAGAGCACGGTCGGGATCGCTGGCGCTTGCGCTATCTCGACAGCCATCACTGCGGGCGGCTCGTATACCCTTCTACGTGCTGCGCTCTAAACGCGAAGTGACTACGCGAAGTGCCAGCCTCAATTCGTATAACACTACAATTTGTTGCTATCGCATTGACAGTTTCACCCATGCGGTGTAACTGTGACTTTCATTTCTTTTTTTTTTTTTGCTTTACGGGGCAGTGGCAACGCGAGCAGGCGCGAATCGGTGTGGCTATCATAAGGACGATAGCGCGGCGATGGGTACAGGTCACACGCAGGTTTGAACCTGGTCGCCTTGAGTGGCTTTTTGGTCGCCAAGAGATCATTGGAGCCAACGTTTCGGCAAGCGGCCTTGAATTCCTCAAGGCTGCAAGTGCCCACGTTAGCGCGCGCGCGTGTGTGTTTGTGTGTGTGCTTGTGTGTTTGTGTGTGTGCTTGTGTGTTTGTGTGTGTGCTTGCGTGTGTTTGTGTCTGTGTTAGCGTGTGTATTTGTCTTTGTTTATGTATGTGTGTGTTGTGTGTTTGTGTGCGTGTTTGCGTGTGTGTTGTGTGTGTTTGTGTTTGTGTTTGTGTGTATTTGTTCGTGTGTGTTTGTGTGCGTCTGTGTCTGTTTTGTGTGTGTGTGTGTGTGTGTGTGTGTGTGTGCGTGTGCGTGTGTGTGTGCGTGTGTGTGTGTGTGTGTGTGCGTGTGCGTGTGTGTGTGCGTGTGTGTGTGTGTGTGTGTGTGTGTGTGTGTGTGTGTGTGTGTGTGTGTGTGTGTGTGTGTGTGTGTGTGTGTGTGTGTGTGTGTGTGTGTGTGTGTGTGGGCGCGCGCGCCAAGGTAGGCGCTTGCAGTCTTGAGGAAGACAAGGCCGCTTGTCGGAACATTTGCTCCAGCGACACCCCGTGTTGAAGAATATTTCACCTCCTAAATTTTCTATCTCCCCTGAAATTCTTTTTTTTCTTTTATGTCGCCAGTCGCATGGTCGCGCGTCCGGTGCTGGTTGCAGGTGCGAACGAGACCCAAGTGTTGTCGCCTAGCCTTCCGCAATCAAGCTATGATTTATCTTTCTTTTGGCTGGTCAGCGATCTTGGAGGTGATGACATGTTCGGACAGTCAATGACTTTGTGGCTATTGTTGCTTTGTTCGTAGTTGTGAACGTTGTTGTTACCGCCACCGTCGGTTAGTCCTCTTTCTTGTCTAACTCAAACGGTCCACTCGGGCAGTGATACTGCGCGACGTTCTCATTTTACTATTGCATTTCCCTTTACTGTTGTCATTTGTCAATATTGCGATGTCATCATTATAATTAACTGCCGCGTTTACCTCGCCGCTAGGCCCTGTATATGAGCAAAAATCTAGCATACATTTCTCACAGATATAACATCTTTCAATAACGTGAGGCGCAGATATCGAAATTCCACTTCATGTGGAATAACTGATGAAACATACGGGTCTTCAGGCTCAAGGGGGATACACAACGTATGACATTGAATTTCGCAGTTCCAAAACGCGCTTTGAAATGATTAATCATATTTACCGCAAGGATCACTGTGCTTGCCTGTTCAGCCTTTTTTTTTTTTTTTTGCGCGTCGAATTACCTCACGGCGCTATTAGTGTTCGATAGCACTGACACCACAAAGTAACAATGAGGTGCTTAGCTCTTAGGCCTACTTCCATGTTGGAACTTACGTGACTTTAAAGATTGCTTCACGGCCTCATTCTTTTTTGTATTTATTTTTTGTCTAGATATTTATCCTATAGCGCAGAGGTCTCAAGCTCATCTCAGCTAGCAGGCCGCAGACCCAAAATTTAGTACAACAAGGGTCGGGACAATGAAGAAAGTCGAAGCGGGGTGAACAAAATATCACCTAACGTTGCCATTTGAAAGAATGCCTTTCTCATGTCTCATACATGGGTCATATCTGCAGAGGATTTGACGTAGGCTTCGAGGAAGATATTGATAACGATCTGCAGAATGACTAAAATTCTGAAATAGAGTTTTTGTTCAACGGTGATGTTCCAACACATAGTGACCGCATTGGGTGCCTTAGGGAAAAAAATGCTTGAGACCAGTCTCGTCTCTGTATATCTTTCCTGAAAAATTCGTTATTTATCGCAAAAGGCGAGAAAATGATGCGAATACCATTTAGCAAAGGTACAAAAGTTCATTCCTTGTGAAGCGGCGGGCCGCGTGTTTGCGACCCCTTTTATAGCGTATACTGCAACTAATGCGTGAACGTATGACAATTCATTTCAATTCAATTCAGGCAAATGCCAGTACAAGGGCAAGGAAATACCACGGGGAAGTCACGTGGACATGGAAACGCCCTGCGAACGCTGGAAATGTGAAATCACCGAGAACCTCGTGCTGTTCTTAGGGTACGTCGACCAATTTATTCAACACGTTTGTCGGTGATAATTACTGCGCTTAAGCAGTACCTCTAAAGTCCGTCTTAGATTATCGTAACAACTTCAGCTCGCGTCACGCAGCCGCGTCACACCTGTGCGAATTGCAATTCTTTATTTACAATAAATATCTGACACGGAAAACAAAAGCAAATACCAACACTAATCTCAGAAATATGTTTATTTAGTGTCTCAATATGCAACGTGCTGGTTAGCGCAAACGAGGCGCAGGACTATAGTGTAGTAAGATAAAGACGGAAGGACAGGGAGGTTAGCCAGTTCTCAGACCGGCTGGCTACCCTGTGCTGGGGGTAGGGGAATAAAAGATGATAGAACAGGAATGGTACAAAAAAAAGAAGACGAAGAAAATAAAATTTAAAGAAAACAATAATGCGATAAACGACACTCATTAAAGTCTGTCTCTAAGACCAGTTGTTCGCAAGAAACGCAACAACGCTCTCAAAGCCTTCCGTGCCGAGGACGGTCTCGGCCAGAGTCTTGAGACCCTTTCCTGCGACAATAAGAATGCGCATGACATAGGCGTTGTCTAACAACTGAATATATAATGGAAAAGCATGAAATATTTGAACCGAAAAGGAGGCAGTGAACAACCGGACCGCACTCCCCTGAAAAAAATATATATATATATTTTCAGGGGATTGCAAAATAATATCTTTTTTTTTCCAAAAACCAAAAAAAAAGTCTCATCTGTCATGCAAACTGACAATAACGCATGTTCCAAGAAGAACAGCTTTCATGACAGATGAGATTTTTCTTTTTACAAGAAAAATATATTTTCTTTCAAGAGTGTGCGGTCCAGCTGTTCACTGCCACCATTTCTGTTTAAATATTTCCAGCTTTTCCAATAATTTTCCAGTTGTTAGACAGCGTCTGCGTCGTGTATACATTCTCGTCCTGTGTTTTGTTTGCTCTGGCCATCACGAATATGTTCCAACTCGCGAAATTTGCTACCTCATTCTAATACACAAATTGTGCCTCGCCACGGTGGTCTAGTGGCTATGGCGCTCGACTGCTGACCCGAAGGTCGCGGGATCGAATCCCGGCCGCGTCGGCTGCATTTTCGATGAAGGCGGCAATGTTTGAGGCCCGTGTACTTAGATTTAGGTCCACGTTAAAGAACCCCAGGTGGTCGAAATTTCCGGAGCCCTCCACTACGGCGTCTCTCATAATCATATCGTGGTTCTGGGACGTTAAACCCCAGATATTATTATTATTAATACACAAGTTGTGAATGTCGTGTCGACGATAAATGAGCTTCAACTGCCACTTCACAAGTGCCCATGCGCCACAACAATCTGATGTTAGGTCTGAGTACGGTTATCTCTGGAGCTGCAGATAAGTTCAGCTATTTTCTTGCCTCGTGTGGTACCATCGAGCCGACCTTCAAATGTCTATTATGTGGCCATATTCACACCGTTATGACTATCATTCAATAAGATTGAAGAATCAAGCACACCACGACAAGTAAGTTTTTCGGAAGGGATGGGGGGGGGGGGGGGGGTATTTATTGTGTTTTGACTATGGTTGCTCTTGGGGTGGGGGGGGGGGGGGTGAGGTTGATCTTGGGAGGGGGGGCTGCCGACCCGCCGTGCCCTCCACCGGCGCCATTCCTGCAACCTTTCGAGACAGCCTAACAAATCCACTCTTCCGCAGCTGCGGTTCTTCACAGGTAGAGGCTCCGTGCAAGACTGTCAAGGGATCCGGGGTGTACCCCAAGTGCTGTCCCAAAGCGGTGTGCCCTAAGCGTCATAGCCGGTGAATAAAGGTGTTCAGTATGCGTACGAACAGTTTCATTACTATATTGAACGCAGTCTTTGGTAAGTTTTTTAACGGATATAAGTTTAATGAGATCTTGGTGGTAAGTTCTTTAACGGACACAGGTTTAATGAGATCTTTGTGATTGACATTATTGCACCTCTTCATCTCATTAGGCAGTTTTAGAATAGCGTACGCAAAGATAACGTTCATTGCGGTCGCCCGCTATTTCCGTCACATAACGGGGACCCGCAAGAGGATAACGTACGACGCATGCGGAGTGGCGACAAACGCTAACGCAAAGCTTTGCGTACGCTATTCTAAAACTCCCTCTTGCGTTGTTAACGAGCATATCTCGTAGTCATGTTATGTGTAAGTGCATGAAAAACTACCTGTACGGACTTCATCCGCGGTAATCTGTGTGACAACCCTGTATGTACCGGACTGCGCCCTTAGAGCTATTCTTTGTGTACAGGACTGACCACATTGAAGGTGAACACCTCATTATTATACGAGCCGGTAAAACTAGAACGCTTATTCTGATTCACGAGAAAAATATCTGCTACATGACAGTCTAATCATGGTGTCGCTAAACACAATAGCCATTTTCCGAATAATGTATTAAAAATCAGCGTCTGTGAAGCGTTGAATACTAATGAGGCATTGGCCTTAAATGTGGACGGCGTTGTACGTAGTGCTTCTGATTATTTCTTTTTTTCTTTTCTTATTCTTCCTTGTTTTATTCTGTTTCTTTGTTTTTATATTATTAATATCATCTTGATGAATAGCCGGCTCTAACGTAGCCTGCCTTTCCATGTTTTTCATATATAAATGAAAAAAAAATGTACTACCATGTTTGCAAAACGTATCCGCTAAATAAAATATTTGTGGCGCAACTGAGACAAGCAAGAAAACAAGAGAAGACAAGATAAGGCACCAGTCCGCTAAATTCGGCATCGAAAATCAATGCTGAATTTACCGGAAAAGTCACAAATTTAATTTTGAGTCAATGTACCGAGTTGTGACTCGACACAGTCAACGTACGTGGTTGACCAAAGGTCCCGAAATTTTCATAGGCGGGCGTGCTTCGTGCTTAATGTCGGCACAAGTTCTAGAAAACTAAAAAGCAAAATGTATTAATTAGCATTTTGTTAGAGCCTACAGGTGCACTTCTTTCTAAGGCGATTTCGGAGGCGGTCAAATTTTAGTGCCAACACCGATATGTAAAAATCTTTTTTAAAAAAACGACTCCTTATTCCCTCCCCTTCACCCCCACCTCTTCTCCGATCTCCAAATATCCACAGTAAATTAAGATAATATGGAAGCCGAGCGCGCAGGGAACGCAGAAAAACCACCAGGAGTGCGACCAGCTCGGTCCGCCTCAGTGGTACAGTGGTTACGGTGCTCGGCTGCTGAACCAAAGGTCGCGGGTTCGATCCCGGCCTTTAATAAGCAAATCGTGTTGCGTATCACTGTGTCGGCCGCTACTTTCAATCCTGATCCCATTTGTTGGTCACGGGGCGTTTCCGTGTGACTTCACAGCGTGGCTGCCCTTTTTCTGCGTCTCAGGCGGGCTAGCTAGGTTTCTATCTTGCGGGGTTTGAGCATAATAATTAAATTTAAATGGCTCATTGTAGCTGTGATTACTAGTTCCGAGATCACACGGAAACACGTGCGTGTGTGTGTATGTGTGTGTTCAACAAAGCACGTGCTTACGGTGCTAACGGGAAACCCCGACGATAGCACGTGAAACGGAACAATACAACAGCGGACAGCCGTGCCGATCATTCATCCTAAATTTTATGCTGCTGCGTATTTTATGGCAAGCTTTGTACGGAATCGCTGCAATGCTGTTTATAAAGTAGACCTTTCTACGCTTCGCATTTGTCGATTGCGTAGCGTCACTGCGCAGTAGCCAATGACACCGTTTTCTCATTCATATTTAAATAATATAATAATAATTGTTAGGGTTTTGGATCCCGAAACAAGGACATGATTATCAGAGACGAAGTAGTGGAGGGCTCCGGAAATTTCGGCCACCTGGGGTTCTTTAACGTGCACCGAAATCTAAGCACTCGGGCCTCTCTCATTTTTGCCTCCGTGGAAGTCCGGCCGGGATTCGATCCCGCGACCATCGGGTCAGCATTCTAGCATCGTAACCACTAGACCACCGCGGCGGGTAAGTCTACAAGTGACGCCGGAATAAAATACCGTTGTACTGCAACATGATAATAATTTAGAACTGAAATTCGGGCGAGTTTGTAGACATTGATACTTTTACAGGAACAGGATTATTGATACTTGAACGCATTGATACATTGGTTGCATGGATACTTTGATTGCATTGATAATGCATGATATTGATTATTGCATTGATACATTGATTGCATTGATACATTGAACGCATTGATACTTGAACGCAGGAACAAAATGACCAGGCTAGCGCTAACTTCAAAATAAAGTTTATTGTCAGATATCCACGCCTATTTATCAAACAACACTGATCATTAAAAAGTACACCATCAATAAACGCTTATCCGGTCTTCTCGTTTCTTTTTGTGTCGTCTCACTGCGGTCGTTGTCCAAAAAACAATAATATATATATTTCTGCCTCCTGCGCAGCGATATCACGTGCCCCGAAGTCACGGCTCTCCGAGTGCGCTCGCTCGCAATACGCCCGCATATCACGCCACCACTGCTGCTGGGTTTGCTCGAAACAAACGGGGCAGTATATACGTGCATATATGTTCAGTGCAGACTTTGTACTGTTTGCTCCGACCACAGTGTACTAGTTCCTTGCGCTCCGACAGTCACTCGCTGCAGTTACACTTATACGGCACACGCGGACGCTGCATGTTGAAGAAAAAGAAACCGGCGCCAACGTCATGCTTATGCTTCTTACCTCATAGTCTGTAAGATAGGAGTCGAAACTGATATTGTTTTCTGTTTGCTAATGTATTTTGTTTCGTCAATACATGCGCGGTACTTATACTTCGCTGACTCATTTGTGTACTTTATCTTGTTTACTGACCCTTCAGTGACCCTTCAGTGCCTTTATATTTACACGTGAGAAAAACTTGGCAAACGTTTTGCACAGTCTCCTGTGCTTTTTCTGTTTTTTTTTAACAGTCGAGATAGCTAATTAGCTCGTAAGGTGTCGCGCTGAAGGTCGAGGGCGCGGGTTCAAATCCCAGCCACGGAGGTCGCATTTAGATTAGGGGTAAATTAAAAAAGGAAAAGCGCCCACGTGGTTAGACTTACAGGTGCACGTTGAAGAACCCCAGGTGGTCGAAATTAATCCAGAGCCCTGTACTATGGCGTGCTCCTTAACCACATTGTTGTTTTGGCACGTAAAACACCGGTAATTTATTCACTTTCCTTTTCGATATTTTTTTTTAGTTTTTGGTTATATTTTGTAATGGAAAGAGAAATCTAACGGGCGCCTGTAAAGCCGCAAATATCTTGTGTAAGCCATATCAAGAAAAATAAAAGATAAAAAGGATCTCCCCTGGAAGTTTCCGAAGCTAGAAAGTGCGCTAGAAACTTGCAACCGTCGATAAGTTATTCGCGTGTTTGCTTCTAAGCCCGCGCAATCGAGATTCGATTGTAGGGTTTGTTTGTCAGCGTGCATCAGCCCGTCGAAGAATAATCAGCGCGTGGAAAAAGCACTAATCGAAAAATACCGAGAAAAGGTGTGTTTGTGTCCGCGCGTGCATGCTGATGATTAGCGCGCTATAGAGACGCGTCGCAGTGCCGATAAACGGTTCCATCCATCGGCGCTGATAGCGTCGTAGACTGCGCTATCGAACCATAGGGACACTGTTGTTCAACCCAACAACTGCAGTCGAAGCCTCCTCCCTCCCTTCGTGGACGGCTACGAAGTAGAGCACATTGCCGACGCGTCAAGACGCTGTTGCTATCGCCGCTATTGTTGTTCGACGCTGTGGACGCTATGGACGCTGTTACGGCCGTTGTCTGCGTCACGGCATCGTTAGCGACGGTCTGGTGCGTGTCTGAGGCGTACCTCCGATACATCTACTCCAAGCGCGTCGTAGAAGGTAAGCGCTTTCGTTTTTCTTATGATGTGTTAGCTGTAGGGGTGCTTAAAGGGGCAAAGAAAGTGTACGAATTTGTGTGGTGGCGGCTACTTTGTGGTTGACATAGAGTACTTTTTAGGAGCGAAGTTCCTTAGGCCCAGACCCCGCCGTCGTCGTCGAAACTCCCTGCAACATAGATGTGGCGCCGGTGCAAAAGTAAAACGCCGCGCGCGGCGGAAAAAAAAAAAAAAAAAACAAGGCGCGCGGCATTCGGCGCGCGTTGCGCAAGAAACAAGGCGCGCGGCGCAATAAACAGTTTCAAAACGTGTACTACATACATAGTCGTTTGCGTGCCTTTTCTAAGTAGCTCCGCTCATCGGTTGTATTCGTACACGGAACAACTGCTGATTTTCGTTGTCTAATATTGCGTAGTATTGGCTACTATTACCTAATCTTCGCTGTTGTTGGCTACCAAGGTAATTGAAGGTAATTAGAAATGGTTACTCGCAATTCTGACATATTTCCCCTCGCATTTACCTCGAAATGGGCACTGAACTTACGCTTGTTACGCGCGGCATACCACCGCGGTGGTCTAGTGGTTATGGTGCTCGGCTGCTGACCTGAAGGTCGCGGGATCGAATCCCGGCCGCCGCGGCCGCATTTCGACGGAAGAAAAATGACGCCCACGTGGTTAGATTCGGGTGTATACGTTAAAGAACCCCAGGTGAGTCGAAATTTGCGGAGCCCCCCACTACGGCGTACCTCATAATGACATCGTGGTTTTGGGACGTTAAAACCAAACAATTATTATTAGTATAGTATAGTGGGAGACTTCGGATTAATTTAGACCACCTGGGGTTCTTTACGGCGCACCTAAATCTAAGCACACGGGGTGTTGTTTGCTTTTAGCGCCCATCAATATGAGGCCGCTGGGGGCGGGAATCGAACCCGCGCCCTCAATTTTAGCAATGCGTCAAGTTACGTTCTAGGCTGTCATGGCGGGTCTTGAGAAAAATCAAAGTGGTGAAACATTTCACGAATTTGTGTGAAAATGGCCAGTAGTTCTTGGTTGGCCTATCGTGTATTGGCTCGCACAGTCGTCTAATATTGCGTAAGATTAGCTTAAGTTACCTGCTTTTCTCAGATGTCGGTTATCAGGATAATAGAAGCTAATAAAAGGTAATCTAGTGCATTTTTAACGTATTTATCGCTCGTTTGTCGCTAATACCCCAGTGATATTTGTTTCTTTTTTTTCATTTCGCTCCATCACGACAAATACGGCAACAAAGCTATAACACTCAAAAGACGGGATGCAGCGCTAACAACCGAAATCTTTATTCCGGAAAAGTGAAGCAAAATGAACCGGTACCGACTAGCCCAGGTCACTGCACTGAATTTTTGCTTGTCAGCTGCGATAAGATGTTGCATTGGCACAAATATTGAAGCACTTTGCGGATCTAATTACTCCGCACAGCTATTCGTTGGCAATATTTTAGATTAACGGTGAAGGTTTCGCGCTGCATAGGTCGAGGACGTGGGTTCGATTCCCCGACCACGGCGGCCGCATTTCGATGGGGTGCAGTGCGAAAAACAACCGTGAACTTCGATTTGAGTGCAGATTAAAGAACACCAAGTGGCAAAAATTTATCCGCTTAATGTGACTAAGTTATCTAAGTTGAATGTGGCTGGCCTACTGTATTTACCCGCGTATAATACATGCACCATTGCGTAAGGTTGCGTAATATCGCCTAATATTGACCACTGTTGGCTACTGCTCTCTAATGTTAGCTAGTATCGGGCTGTCAAGGTAACTGAAGGCAATTAGGGGTAATTAAGGTTGATTCAAAAGCATTTATTTCTCATTTAGCGCCAAATCTCAACTTAATTACTTTTGCTCTGGTCGCCACATGAGATAAAAGCTGTAATAGCATGACATTACAACTTCGTGGATATGTGGATTCCGCGTGCAAATCCACATAGCCCACAGAGGTTATATCTATCTATCTATCTATCTATCTATCTATCTATCTATCTATCTATCTATCTATCTATCTATCTATCTATCTATCTATCTATCTATCTATCTATCTATCTATCTATCTATCTATCTATCTATCTATCTATCTATCTATCTATCTATCTATCTAATCTCATGGCGGCAGCTGTCAGTTTGTCTTCTTCATACTGGAACGGCAGCGCAACCACACACGGACAGAAGGAAGGTATACGTAACACAGCGCTGACTCACAAATGAACATTTTATTTCAGAAACGAAACGAACAACTCCCGTTAGCTTCCCGCATGCGCCAACTGAAGGAACGCACAAATCACTGCGTATGAACAAAAAACCAAGCGAACACACAAAAAAAAAACCTTGTACATCAAAGTCACATGTACTGGTTTAAAAATTCATACTCACAATCAAGTAACGTCACCGATGGTTCACTGGTGCATGAACCAGATTGGTTCCTGGAACGCACAAATACGCAGTGATTTGTGCGTTCCATCAGTTTGCGCATGCGGAAGCTAATGGAAGTTGTTCTTTTATGTGTCGTTTCTGAAATAAAAGATTCGGTTGTGAGTCAGCGGTGTGTTGCGTGTACCTTCCTTGAGTCCGTGTGTGGTTGCGTAGCCGTTCCAGTACGAAGTACGACCAGCTAGCCCAAGTTTCAGTCCTGTTAAAGTTTATCCTCTATTCAATTAGCCCTCCGAAATACCGTTCCAGATTGCGCCTGACATGGCGGAAAGAAAACAGCTCATAAGACTGAACACCAGTAAAGAGGAGGACACAGACATTAGTGCTGACTTACAGGTCTACTGCGCTGGTCTTTTTTTTTTTTTCACTGTGTCTTACCTACACGCATAAGCTTTCACTTCAACGCCAGACAGTAGCATGCAGTTTCAGGTCATCGTTCCACCGACTTTCGTAATCTGTAGATTTCAACACAACTGATTACAGAGGGTATATCAGCCTCGTCTAAGCAACCATTCGAAAAGAAAGTATGCATGCAAGGCGGGCATGTTAGCACAAACACGAAAAAATGACAAACCAATCGTCGTTGTACGTTTTGTTCTTGCGTCTACAGCACTGACATGCCTGCCTATAGTGACAGTATACATTTTAATGAACGTTGCAGGTTCGGTCCCTGCCGGCGGCAAGCTGTCTTTTCGTCCACTTTAGTTTCTTCACATCTATATCGCAATTGTTACAATACACCTAAAACAGTATAATTAACATCCCCTACACCTTCATTGGCTTCATTATCTGCTGGTTTTCCTTAAGGTTAATACATTCATGACCTGGCGCTCTTTGGCCATCAAATGGCTCTTGCTCCGCAAAACACCATACATCATCATTAAGGTTAATAAAGTGTAAGCCAGTTCAAGTTGCAGGGGTGCGTTCCCGATGCACCACTTCTACTTACGCTGACGAGGAGTCAATTTCTTCACTTTGCAGAAATATACGCTTATTTTATTAAGGCGAAAGCCGTAATAAAATAGTTTAAAAACAAATTTTTTCTCATCAAACGCGAAAATTGTCCGTCGGCGTCGGCGGCTTCAAGACGAGTGACGCGAAAGATCACCACGCGATGGTGTCATCATATCGCGCGTCATAATAACTTCACAGATCGCCAAAATTTGTGACGTCATCATGCCTTCACTATCGTCACATAACGTGAAGTCACATGATTACGCTTGGTCAGAGGTGGAGGCAGTGCAAAAGCAGGTGAGGTGGAGAAAGCTTGCAATGCCTCCGATCCTGGAGGCAGTGCGAAACCACGTTAGGTGCAGAAAGGTTTCGGAGGGGAGGTGGGGGAGGATCAGTACGTCGACCGAGAAGAAAAAAATGACTTTCGCCTTCAAGTCGACTCAGGCGAATGCATCAGAAACCCTGAGGTTTTTTTCTTTCTTCTTCTTCTTCTTCTTTTTTTTTTTTTTGCTTAGAGCTGCGGCCCTACAGGGACACTGTATAAAGTGAAACACTAAGTCAGTTAAGAATGTTAAGCTATTCTTTGATAACTCTATTATTGTTATATTAGCGAGCATAGGTTCGTTATTACAAGAAAAAAGTAAGCTCAGAAGATTAAACGCCACGCGTTAGTTCAGTTGGTGTGATTGACACACTACAGTTGTGTGTTTGCTCGCTGTCAACGTTTAGTTTTTTATCTCTGCCCGTCGCATACCACTTGAGCAGTCTAGACAAGTTAACGCAGTTCACCCCATTCGATTCCCCGGCGCGTATGATATCTACGACCCTTTGAAAGTAAGCTCACTAGATCGGGCATTTTTTTTTTTTTTCTGTCAAAATACGTGATACGCGTAGTCTGGAATGCACTGCGGTTATTGAACGAATTGTTATTGGCACTTACACAAAAGCGCCAGACAATGTACGAGTCATTGTGCGGTAAAAGAATTCGGTGAATGAACGGCAGATTATGTTTGAGTCGTTGTATGGTAAAACGTTTCGGTGATTGAACGAATTGTTATTGTCATTTATACGAAAACGGCTGACTATCTACAAGCCATTGTACGGTAAAATGTTTCGGTTATTGAAAGAATTGTTATTGTCATTTATACAAAAACGGCAGACTATCTACGAGCCATTGTACAGTAAAAAGTTTCGGTTATTGAAAGAATTGTTATTCTCATTTATACGAAAACGGCAGACTATGTATGAGTAATTGTACGGTAAAAAGTTTCTGTGATTGAACTAATTGGTATTGGCATTTATACAAGAGTGGCAGACTGTGTATGAGTCATTGTAGGGTAAAACGGCTGGATTAAGCGACGGCTTTAAAAACTCGCACGGTCTCTTATGCGTTCACCTAAGAATACTCGAATGCGAAAGCCATGCTCTTGTTCTTCGATTTTTTTTTTGTTCTCAGTCAATTGCATTGATTACCCTCCCCCCTCTCGCCGAAAGCTTTCTGCACCTCACGTGGTTTTGCAGTGCCTCCGAGACAGTAGCGCACCCAGGAATTCTCTCAGGGGGGGGTTGAAATTCTTAGAAGCCTACAAGTGTGGGATGGGGGGGGGGGGGTGCAGGCACATTGCATAATACGCCATTTCGTTGTTTAGGCTGGAGGATTGCAACGACAAAGAAATATGAGATACCAAATAGTAATAACAATACTACTACTACTGCTAATAATAATAATAATAATAATAATAATAATAATAATAATAATAATAATAATAATAATAATAATAATAATATCAGCTGTGATGATGATGATGATCTTTCAGCATTTTACAGCAAGATCTTGAAAAACTTGAGAGGGCCAAGAAACTGTTCAGTGAAGCAGCGCACGGAGAAAATAAATGGCAAATTGAATAAACCAACGCGTAATATAGTTCCAACAAAGATGCCTTGCAAATACTTATTTTTGCTAGTTTTTCAGCTCCAGGTAGTGATAAGGGTGCTGACGTGCCGGCCTGCTGGCGGTCGCGCATTGCTGTTAAAAAAATTATTACTATGTTAGCGCAAACAAATGGGACGCAAGAAAGGCACACGAGGACACCCGGCGCCGTGTGCCTTTCTTGTGTCCCATTTATTGTGTCTTGTGCCCGATTACCACAGTAATCAGGAAATGTCATACAAACAAGCCCCATTGGCAACTTTAGCAATTAAAGAACTCTGCAACTGAGAATGTTGTGCACAATGTGAGCAGAACATCCTATATTATACTTCCTTCAAGCCTCGCCAAACTACAAATCTGAAAGTGCATCGTAAATATTTACTATAAGCTTTGTGGCATTGATTATAAACAGTATATACGTGCAGCTCAATGCAGCTGCACTGTAGCCAGGCTTACCGTTTTGCCATGTCATTCGGGTGCACAGGTTCGGCGACTGAAGTATCCTCAGTGATAAGTGACTGATCGATAAGGCGATAAGTGCTGAGTCATCGCTTCCTTTTTGGCCGCAATCGGGCATTCCGGTGCTGTCGCTGCATCTCTTGAATCTGAACACGGACTCTTTTTCGGGAAGTAGGTGAGGATCGTGTTCGACTGGCGCTTCAGCGAAATGCATGTGATGTGGTAGCTCATTCGACGCAGATTCGCGCAGCAGACACAGAAGCAAGTTCTAGCAAGCGAACTGAACGTGTGCATGGGGGCACATCAAACTTCGTAGCTTCCGTCCGATGTACAACATACAAAAAAGAAGTGGTAAAAAGAGAGAGGGCGAGAGTTGTCTGAAAAAAAGAGAAAGAAAACGTGGCATCCCAATATAACTCTCGCACTTTCCAAAGCCCTTTTTTCTTGTCACGCGTCCTTGAAAACAATTACTCAGTCTGCCCCGTCGTCTTACTCCTCCCATCTTCGCAACGTATGGATTTTCGCATAGCATTCGTGCTTGCTTGGGGTCCCTGCGTGCGCGCGGTACTGCGGCATGGCTGTCGACGCACACACTAGTTGCGCCAAGGCTTGCTCATAAGTGCAGGAACCACAGTGTACGTGCTTAAACGAATATCGCCATGTGCTCGAGCTGTACGGCCTCCCGGGTTTGCTGTCGCTTTGACGAACGAGCCGCGTACGAGGTCGCCTTTCTTCTCGCCGCTCCAATACAGCTCGTCCGTCCTCTGTCAACAAAGTTTAAAAAAAAATGCGCGGCCACCCCGCTGGCGACACCATTTGCCTGTAGAAAACGCAAGCCCCGAAGAAAACAAAAAAACACTATTTTCGAAGCGCCGCCGACGCCCTCTTATCTTTGGAACTTTGAGTGAACATTTTTCTCTACTTTTCGGAATACATACGGTTCCTTCTTGAGCGGTCGAGGGAGGGATGAACAGGGCTTCTTTTCTTGTTTGGTGGGTATGAAAGGGTGAGGCAGGCGGCGGCAGTGCTCTTCGGTCAAAGAACAGAGGAGTGCGAGGGATTGACCGGTGGGAATGAGTTGAAGAGTAAAAAGTGGTGGGGAGCACCTTTGGCGTGTGGATGTGTCGAGGTGCACTGTTAGATGAGAGACAGGGAAAGGGGATACTTGGAGTGCCGGACTGTGAGGCTGTACGCGTACATCTTTTTTTTTCTTTTCTTTTTCTTGCGCTTTGCGCGGGGAAAAGCGAAGTCCTGCCAGCATTCATTTCCGGTAATTGGCTTCAGCTGCGATGGATTGGGGACGTCTTTTCCGTCTCTCTCAGTTCCGCTGATGCAGCTCGCGTCGCAGCCAGTACAATCAGTTTTGTTGAAGATGGCTTGGGTACGCTCTTCCGGTGGCCGGTTTTTGGGAGAAGGCATAGAACGCGCTATTGTGTTCGTAATGCTGCAAACATTTTCACGAACCGCCGGTCCCCATCGTCGGCTACGGGCCACACGCTCGGAGGAGTGGGGTGTCAACAAGACCGTTTCTTTTTCTTCTTTTTTCGGCAGCCTAGTACGCCGGCGGCTTTTCAAACATGTGGTTTCACTTTGAAGTCGCGCGCGCGCCACCGTTAGCGGTTTCGAACTGGCTTCGGTCAGGTCTTTATCCCTCCCGTTTCGGACTGCACGTGTGCATGGCACAAAGGCGGCAAAGCGCAAGAGCCGACGGGCCATTCGCGTTCTTACTGTCTACGTTACTCAGTCGGCCGCGGAAACGGGCGATGGTTTTGCTGGCGCCACGGATAGCGGAGATATGTATTTCTGTCGTGATGTTGATTGGGGGACACCTGTTACTGGATTTCTCAGCTTGCGTCTTTGTGTTTTTGGAAGCGAAATGCTTCCTGAATAAAAGATTTTGGGTAGCCGTTCCTGGCGCGTTTCCTGAATATATCGCGTTTTTCTTGTTTTTCTTTCTAAAGTTGTGTGCTGCAGTGCGTTCCGGCTCTTCGCATTAATATCTTTACTACTGATGTATTGCGGATTTTTGTGGGGTTCTAAAGTGAACTGAAAATATCGACTTGTGCAGGTGTGTTTGCACAGTTTCATTTGCAAGTTACAAGGGCATCTAAAAACGACAGGGAGTCTTCTGTTCCAAGGGTGAACTGTACTCGTTGGATAAATTTAGATGAGAGAATAATTGTGACTTATGACCTCTTGACGCTCGAATGACAGTCGTTGAGACGTATCTGTGAAAGATTTTTGACAGCGGCTGCAATGAATTAAGAGCTTGTTCTTCGATGTGTTTCATTGTTATATTTGCCATGGCGACAGACATGGGCACAGGGTTCCAAATAGTGAAACGTTTATGAGAAAGTTTGCATATTTAGCAAAATTAATGCATTGTGATAAGGCAGAAAAAGAAGATTCGCACCATATGTCTCTGGAAGTGCCCAAGTGCTTCAAATGCTTTTCTCCTTTTTTTTTCGTTTTGGAGGATCGATAGTTACCTTGGTTCGGTCCTGCCAATTAGAATTACGTTAGAGCTCGTCTGCACGTAAAAAGTGGCGCTAATTGGTAACACCGTGAATATAAAGGGCATTTTAGCGGTGACACGTGGCTATATACTTTAGAGCTTGCCGTTGAATGAGTGCCTTCATTTTCATTTTGTGTTTTGTCACGGCCAGAGGGCGTGGTTTTGTAGAGCCATCTATATGATGAAAAAAGAATGTTTGTCGGCAAGGAGAGCGTACATTATTGACTATTTAAAGGAAAACAAAGGTGCTCCGTGACGGACACAATTCGTGTTCACTATAATATCAAGGATTTAAGAAAAAGTAACGAGAATGCCACCGGCATCGCAACAGGAAATGTTCATCACGCTTAAGCGAGTTTCGTTTCCATAGCGAGTAAGGCATTGAATGTACATGAAAGCGCTTGTTATTTCTATAAAATGAGTTTTATGACGTAGAATTTGAAAGAAGTTGCACATTCAAGACAGAACCAACATATATTTATTGCGCAATTTTGTCGTCGCGCCATTAGTGCCATTAATACAAGCCATGTGACACCGACAATTTAATGGTATTTAGGCACTTGATATCTTAATCTCTAATTACATTAGAAGCGTCCCAGTGAACCAGGTATAATTTGCATGTGCGCAGGTAAGTGCATTAGATTTGCCCGTGTGAACCGGATAATAACGTTACAAACGGTAAACAACACTGCGAACTCTTGTTCTGGACAAACATGTATGTAGCACTGCGTACACAGCTGGATGAGCTGCTATACGTAATATTCTTCATGTCACATGCACTGTGCACCGACGTCTGTGGTCAAGTCACGCGGCGCATTGTCATTGTACACAGCCCCTTTTAGACTTCCCCCGAGAATCAAACAAATAAAAAAAACAATAGCTTGTTTCGAATATTCCGAAATATCTCCTTGCTCTATTGCAATAATCAGAGGGGGCAAGAAAAGAAGAGGGGTCAAACTGACGACCCGTGAAAGCATCTTTTCTTTCGTCCAAAGCCGCTTCACTGGAAGTGAACGCAGAGCCACAGAGCACGCGGTTTGCGCTCTTTCAGTTTAGGAGTAGATGGGTGAATACAACGTATTTCTGGAGTAAATGAGAGAAAATCGACCTCAGACCACCTCTTGAATTGAAATAACAACGTCTGAAAGGCCCGTGAACGTGTACGCTGGATTCTCGGCGACAATGACCGTGAAGCAGTTACGAGGGGGGGGGGGGGGTCAGGTCGGCCTCAGGGGGGGTTACAACCCCCAAAACCCCCCCCGTCGGTGCGCCACTGCTCCGAGATCTGCCAAACTTTGAACAAATGATGTCCTTTCATGACATCATCATGTGAAGTCATCGTGACGTCACAAAGTTTGGCAATCTGTGATGTCATGATGACGTGACATGGTGGCGTCATCACGTGATGATTTTCTGCATCACTCGTGTTGACGCCACCGGTGACGGTTAATTTTCGCGTCTGATAAAGCTTCTAAGGCTTCCGCCTTGATAAAATTTTGCAATATTTCGAAGTGCAAAATTTTTTAATGCGAATCGTCTTCTCGGTTAGTATCGTTTCTTCGCCTTCTTCATTCTATACTCTGTTCCAGAAGTTCCGTGCAGCACTGTGGAAGCTACAGGCCTTCTCAACCAATCAGGAGAGCGAGCACATCTAAGTGTATCCTTCCGCGCCCTGTCGTCTGCTAGCGGCAAGCGCTGCAGCGAAAGCGGCAAGAGCGTCTCGGGACACTGTGCAACTGCGCAGTGAGATGAGCTGTAATTGTGAAAGCGGTTAAATATTCTCCTCGGCACCGTAAAAGCGCGCGTCTTCGAGATACTTGCACGATATCGCACAGGTGAACCAGGCGCCGCCATTTTGACTAAGGAGTGACCAAATCTGCCACCGCGGACTAATCACAACCCAAGACTGGGTCCTCCGCGGCGCTGTGGACGCTCGGGCTGTGCGGACTACTCATAAAAGTTTAGACAGTGTCGTACCATTCCTTCGTACTTTATAAGTAAAAACATAACACATACGAGCCACAGCGTTATTTCTTTCGTCATTTGCATGTTATAACACGTACAAGCAAGAACTCTTTCTTCAGTATCATGGAGCCACAAAAATTGTTTTATACAGAAAATGCGACAAAATTGTCATACAAATCACAGCTACAACACGCAGAGAAGCCTTCAAGTAAAAATCCTCCGACGAGACCGCTTGCAAAAGTCATGAGGACAAACAAAGGGCTACGTATATGGGGCACTACATCTCGCTTCGCAACAACCTGCGCTCGAGGGTCGTGTAGCCTTGGCTCTGCTGCACGGAACTTCTGGAACAGAGTATAGTGAGATTGCAGTAAAACTTTTTCGTATACCCACTTATATAGCCCTCGACCGAGAACCTTGAGAGTTTGTAATCGCTGTCACGCAGTTTCCGGCTAGCATTACGCAAGCATCGCGGAGTGATACAGTCACGCGCACCAGCAATTTCTACAGTACAAGTACGTAGCAGGGGCGTAGCCAAGGGGGGGGTTGGGGGGGTTCAAACCCCCCCCCGAAATTTTTCAATTTTGCTTGCGCATATATACACGCACACATACAAACGCACGCACGAACATACATAAAGTATGATTGAACCCCCCCCGAAAAAAATTTCTGGCTACGCCCCTGGTACGTAGATCGCATTGGAGGGCGACTTTTCAGGATGCAAAGGTTGCGGGTGCAAGAAAAACTACTGAGCCGAATGATTCATCGTGTACATCTTCTCGCTTTAGCATTGTGCATGTTTCAGTCATTCAAGGATCTCGTGATCGTTGATACGTTACGCGTGAAGCAAGAGGACGTCTTGCACGTGTTTGTCTTGGATTCAATATTTAATTTTTTCGCTTAAGTGACGGGCAACTTCCGTGTGTAGTTGTACCTTTTCCATTTTTTCTATACGGAAAGCACGCTGCGATGCCGTTCGCGTAGGAACGGGCTTGACGAATGAAGCACCGTTACCAACCCAATACCATCGACAGTTCTAAGCAAAAACGGTCACATGCTGTCTAATATGCGAGCGCATAATTCTCGATTAACGTGGAGTTTCACCGCAGGAGTGCGATGAAACTTGACTCCACGTCAGTGGTCTCGGCAGAAATTTTTTTTCGGGGTGAGGGGGGGGGAGGGGAAGGGCACGGCTTTGATCCGACATGGGGTCCGGGCAGGTAAGTGTGGTCGAGTGTCATTTTGTGCTCCGTATCCCATGGCAGAAAAACAATTTCGGGGGCACTACAGAACATTCATATGGTGTTTCTTCCGAAGAATTTCGAGTGAGTGCGTGGCTCTGTGCCATACCGAATGCAGACCCAGTAAAAAGATAACATATAAATGCAAATAGACACTGTGATTTTAAAGTTCCGTCTGTTCATGAGTATTTCGTGAAAATTGTTGTCAAAGTGCGTGATGTGTACAAGACGACTGACTGTGATGAAGAGGTGATATCTTTGTTTGATGCATTAACGCACATGAAACGGGTGTAATGTGCGATTATTAGACTATCTTGACCTGTAGTCAAGAAGGCAATAAAGAAGAAAAAAGCGCGCGTGGCTCTGTGGCAGAACACTTGCTTTCCAGCGCTTGTATTTTGGAGACATTGCCCAACTCAAAAAACGTTCCTGAAACTTTGTATGTTCAGTCTATGGCCCCCTCAGAGGACAACGTACTTAATTTTGTACTGATTAGGAACCACGTAGGCCCCAGTAGACGCCGTCAAAATTTGTAACGTCATGGCGTTTGGTGCGGGAATTTTAAGGTGGCGTCGCAACCAACATTTTCTTTTTGCGCGTTTTCTCGCTTACGAAGAGTCTTCTCGCGGCAAGCGTGGCGATTTTCGAATTGTGAAAGAGTAATACTAATATGAGAAAATTCGTTTTTCTCTTCAGTGTCCCTTTAAACCCCATAAACCAACCGACTAGCTTTTTCTCTCGTTGTACTTCAAAGCTGCTTCCTGCACACAATGTGGGCGTGTGTTATCTCAGACAAATAAATGCCGCTATCTGAGTAATCTGTGCGGATCCGGTCCATTCCGCCTTGCTATCGGCAGTGCGGCTGACACGTCAGATAGCGCCCGTTGCGTAACGTGATCGGCTTGCGGAAACGAGGTATGCCCGACTCTGCAATTGATTCGCGCTAATTTTGATGTGACAGAACTCCACACAGTAGTCTAATGACATTGAGGAGAATTGTTAGCGAACCATTTACGTATTCATGGCAGAAGGACTGTGAATTTCGATGTTGTCGGTAGCGTGCTGGTTTGGGCGAGCTTTTACAGCAATACATGAGTATAGTTATTGATTAGATTACAGCAAACCATGAGTGGTTATATGGTGCTCCATGATAAAGGTCATTTGCGCGCCTGTAAAAGACGAAGGCTACAGATCTACCTTACGTGGAATGCTTGCATGGGTCATCTGTTTTCAATGGTGTTCACTAGTTTTGATAATTACCCACCACGGAGTTCTAGTGGTTACATTATGGTGCTCTAATGCTGACCAGAAGGTCGCGGGATCGAACACCGCCCGCAGCTGCCTCATTTCGTTGGAGGCAAAATGCCAGAGGCCCGTGTGCTTAGATTTATGCGCACCTTAAAGGGGCACTAAAGAGAAACAAGTTTAGATCGATAAACAGTGCTCTGAGAACTCAGTTTCATTTTTAAATTTCGCCATCATAGGTTTATTAAGAGAGATGAAAGTAAAGTTCAAAGTGTCATTTTTAAATTTCCGGCCGAAATCTCCCCGCGTGACGTCACGAATTTCAAAGTGTATTTATCATATTTTGGTGCCATTGGCTCAACAAAATTACCCCAAACTAGGTATGTTATGTCTATGGCCCCCTCAAAGGACAATGTGTTTCATTTTTACCGATTAGGAACTACGTAGTCCCTAGTAGGCGCCGTCAAAACATGTGACGTCACGGCGAATGGTGCGGAAACTTCAATGTGGTGTCGCCACCCACATTTTCTTTCTGCGCTCTTTTTCGCTTACTAAGCGTCTTCTCGCAGCAAGCGTGATGTTTTTGGTATTGTGAAAGAGTACTTCACCAAAATGAGAAAAATCGTTTTGCTCTTTAGTGTCCCTCAAAAGAACCCCGGGTGATTGAAATTTCCGGAGCCCTCCACTACGGCGTTTACAACGACGAAATCCAAGCGCGAGACGCGCAGATTTACGCATTTTGCTGACCGAGCTTCTTGCATAGCTACCCCAGCGTTGCACCCAACGTATGAAACTGAGTGCATACCGTGTCATCAGTGTCGAAAAATCTTTCTGCGCCAATTTGTGGCTCGCAATCACGTGACATCCTGTCTTTCCAGGAACGCTGCCCTCCGACGCTCGTCGATTGATGCTGTCCAGGTCGTACGGAACGCTGGTGGACGCTTGCCAAGAGATGACTCCGTCCTACGGCGGGAACCGGCTCGCAAGCACCGACGAGGGAACGCTGAACGCAGTGCTGATCGTGGAAGACTCAAAGCCACCGCCGTATGATCACTGCCTCTTACAGGAGTCCGAGCCTCCACCCTACGTGGAATGCTTGCCGGGAGAGTGAACGCCGCGAACGCAGGACGCTTGACCACTCGTAGCCTTAACCAGAAGGCATCATCCGAGCATACCACTACATGACGCGGACGAACGTCCATAGTCGAAGCTTGACGTCACGAAGTGACGGATGTGACGCAACGATGACGCCACTTCCAGTATCCTTGCAGAGCGCGCGGAGCTGCGTCACGTGACTTTCATGTTCCAAACGCCATACGTCATCGCGCCAACCCGAGCGTTTACGTTCTTCCCCGGTAGTGTGAAATGTCACTGCGGCATTTCATACGTACAGCTGATGCAATAGCTAAGTGTGTGCTAATTTCCTTCAAAGAAACATTTTAAGAACACTCGCGTTTTAACTCTTGACACCGAAGCCCCACTGCCATGACGCCGTGCTGCTCAATTAATAAAAGGCACCACCATTCGAACCACCGGCAAGCTAAATAAATTCAACGACCTCGTTGTGCCGTCAATAAAGTTTTTTTCTGAATCGCACGCAAATTTGACATCGTAGTTCTTCAGTGGAATCAAAGTTCTTCAGTACAGCACGCAGTGGCAGCAGCTATACTGTTCAACTGCTGCAGTGAAGACCTGCCGAGTCCGCTGCGGTTATACAGTGTTACCAATAAAAAAAAAAACTATTGTTATCAGTTATAAAAGGTAAGTGTGGATACTCATCACTCATTTTTTTTTAATAAACCTAGCAGCTACAGGCTCTAATGACGTTTTAACCGCAGTTAGCCTGCTCCTGGGAATAAGGAAGTATTCACGTCAACTGTAGCTTGCCAACTTTATCAAAGTTGACGGCCGCGTCATTCAGCCGCCAGCTTCGCATTTTGCCGACGCATACACTTCCCGAGTGTATCAAGTCCTTGTCATGGGGTTTTTATAGAAATGAAAATTCATTTATTGGGGTGAATAGGGGAGACGTCCGAATGTCCTGACCCACCTCTCGGAGGTGGGTCAGGACATTCAGTGGGAGTAGTAAGAGGTGGGAGGTTCTTTCCCTTTTAGCCGAGTAGCTAACAGTAAAAAAACAAACAAATCAATTGCGTCCAGCAAATTACTGCAATCTGACTCGATAATTACTTTCCTAATTACAGGAAACTCTCACTGTGGTGACATATCAAGTGCGTTTTTTTTTTTTTTGCTATGACGGCTGAAAGTAAATCCCGGGAAACGACAATGTGGCCATGGGCGTCCGGAGGGGGGTGCAAGGGGGGGCGGCTGCCCCCCCTTTGAATTTCGGATAATATTTTTCTATGGAGTTGCGATAAGCTAGATAGCTTGATTAGCACACTCAGGTACTGGCCTTCGGGTTTGCCATTCAATTTCGCGCGTTACAAACTACTGACTAATCTTGCCTGTCATGTCACGGCAGTAAAAGAAAGGCTGCCAGGGCTGAATGCCCCCCCCCCCCCCCCCACTTGCGTATGCACCGCCTGCAAAAAGTTCTGCGGACGCCCTTGAATGTGGCCACGCATGAAAAGCTGCCATGTGAGAAGGGAAGGGGACCAAAAAAACAGAAAAAAAAGCACGGGACGTCCAGGGAAGCGGAGCCATACGAAAGGGAGTGAAATCATGACTGGGCATATATATAATGATATATAATCGAAGCAAACTGAGTAGAGAGCTAATTAGTGATTGACAAAAGCTAAATAGAAAAACACATTAGCTATGATTAATTTGGTTAATTAGTTTGCATTAATTAGTCAACGTTGCACGTCGATATAGGGTGAACGGTGAAGTAGCCACACCGGATGGCAGTCGCCTTCGAGTCGTCTTAGTGCACTGCACAAGGTATACCTGTGAGCTTTGCCTGACAGCATACCAGCTAGTCTGTTCATGGCGCCGGTCACGTGGCACGTGGCAGCGTATTCAGGTGGTATCGTTTGTTTACTGGGATGAGTTCCTGAGCCAGAAATAAGTTAGCGGGCATTTAACACGTTGCTGAAAGCACCGAAGTTAAGCGTTAATTATAATTGCCTACGATTGTTTATTTATTATTATTGGGTCAACAGATATTCCTGAGGCAAAGCTCCCCGTGCCGTCTGATGACATGGTCCACTTCGCCTTCCTGGCACTCGTATTGCGTTTACATTACAGCGGGCTAACCTGTGACGTCATCATAGGTAATACATCGAGCAGCTACCCATTTCGATTTCGACACATCATTTTCCGATCGTTTAAAATGGTTGGCTAGTCTATAAAAATCTAAACGTCTGTATTGGTTATAGGAGTGTCGATACCAGTGGAAAAAGAAAATATTTTACTATGGTTAAGAAGTCAATGCAGAATTACCTTTAGGAGTTATGTAAGTGACTGATGCGCAAATGTTGTTCTGCCGTAAGAAAATTTAGTTGCGGCTTTCCCTGAACTGTGTTTTCGGTATTTATCGGCGAAGCGCCTTTCAATTTCTTTCTGGGCGTTTGCCAGTGCCCGGAACCACCCCATGGGACTCGCACACGCGACCATCGAAACGCGTGTTATTATCTAAATGTCGGAATTCTCCTTATGTGTGCAATCTTCTGTCTGGGTTTTATATATATTGTCATAGGGCGGCCTTTTATTTCACCAACACGAAACATTTCAACAGTGCCGTTATAGAAAGTGTTCTGCATTTATTTTATTATTTTTTTTTAATCGCGCGGTTGAACGCATTCATATGGTTCAGATGCATTCGCGCTCTGCAAGCGTTGTTGTTTAGCCCAGTGGGCAGGGCACTCGCCTTCCGAACAAGAGGTCTTACGATCGAAACTGAACACCGCAAATATATAGTTTTTTTTTTTTAATTCCTTAACGTGGATTTGTGTTGCGTGGCAGAGGCGGACGGACAGGTACAATCCTGTCATTCAGCCAGCGTAGAAATGCTTACGGCACGTTAAAAATGTGATTGGCCCATTGACGTCTTTTGCTCACGCCATGAACAGCACAACTACGCAGTAAAACGACAAACCTTACCTGGATGTCCTCAGCCAAATATGCTTATGTGATTATGATCACACTTCCTTTATTGAAGTAAATTTAACCCATCCATGTTTACTTTTTTGGGGTTTCTAGTTTGGTGCACACGCTTGGTCAGTTTTTCCAGAAAAAGTCACAGTTTCGCCGCAACGGCGAAGCAATGAATGCGATAGCAATAAATTGTAATGTAACGCGAAGAATGGAAAGCAGCTCGAAATTGCCAGCGCGTCGCTCGAGCCCAAAGGACGCACGAAAAGAACGCACACAGGACGAGCGCGAACTAATGCGTCACAGCTCGACACTTTGAAGCGCACTGCTCAAACATAAAGCAGGACGCACGAAACGAACGAACAGGTACACACAAGACGAGCGCGAACTAATTGTCACAGTTGTTACTTATTTCTGTTTGAACAGCGCGCTCCTTTCGCAAACGCGGCCGCTAGCGAGCGAAGCGAAGCACCCCACCGGCCACCCCTTCTTTCCTCGAGATAAGCGCACGAAAGCGACCACGCCCTGTAGAGCGAAGAGCAACGGCGATCGCAGGAGCGGCGCGCGCACGTCGCGCCATCTATGTAGCCACTAAGAAAGCATGCTGAATTACGTGGTGTATATAAATAGCGCACCGTTAGCAGGCTGAAAGACGGTGCTGTCGTGGCCTAACGTCTGATGCGGCGGGCTGCAAATCGAGAGGTCGCCCGTTCGATTCCGCGCGTCGGAAAGAATTTCTGAATTATTTTTCTTTATGGCTTTTTTATATATATATACATACTTATACATATACGGTGAATGACGGCGACGGGGACGGACATTTTCCAGCCGAGACTGTCCATATAATTGCTATCGCAATAAGCCGGGTTCACCACCGTTGACGTCTGTTCGTGCGCTCGTTTGTATGTTTGGGTGCACATGTACACATGGCAATTTAAAATTTTCGAATTTGATAATGGGGGGGGGTAGTGCTCCCTCCCCAGGCTACGCCAGCTACGGCCGTCTCGAATCGATGTTCGACGTTCTGCAGCCTCGCAGGGTTCTGTTCCGAGTCCCTGAGTGTCCTTACGATAATGAATGTATGAGAAAACAAGCACAGTCCCTTTAATCAAGCCATGATGATACCTCTTTCCTTGATGTTTTCGGTTAGGTATGCATGCTTAGTCAGTGTATTCCAATAGAAGCGTTTTGTGCAAAGGGTTGCCCTGATGCGCCTCCTTTACCGAAATTCACGCCGAAAAGCAGTCGAAATAGTTGATGCCCTTATCTCCCCTTAGCACCAGGGGAAGCTTTAGCTCGGAAGGCATTGCATGACAGGTCGATCGCTGCAAGGTGTGACGTCAGACAAAAGTTGAGCCTTATCATGGGTGATAAGGGCCTCAACTTTTTCGACTGGCTTTAGGCATCTATTGCGGGGAAGCAAAAGCACCAGGGGAAGCTTTAGGTCGGAATGGGCTTTGCATGGCAGGCCGATCGCTGCAAAGCGTGACGTCAGACAAAAGTTGAGCCTTATCGTGGGTGATAAGGGCTGATAAGGGCCTCAACTTTCTCGACTGGTTTTGGGCATCTATTGCAGGGAAACCAACGCATCAGGGGAACCTTAAGCTCGGAAGCAACGCATAGTAGGCCCATCGCTGCAAGGTGTGACGTCAGACAAAAGTTGTGCCTTATCGTTGGTGATAAGGGCCTCAACTTTCTCGACTGGTTTTGGGCATCTATTGCAGGGAAACTAACGCATCAGGGAAACCTTGAGTTCGGAAGCAACGCATAGTAGGCCCATCGCTGCAAGGTGTGACGTCAGACAAAAGTTGTGCCTTATCGTGGGTGATAAGGGCCTCAACTTTCTCGACTGGTTTTGGGCATCTATTGCAGGGAAACTAACGCATCAGGGAAACCTTGAGCTCGGAAGCAACGCATAGTAGGCCCATCGCTGCAAGGTGTGACGTCAGACAAAAGTTGAGCCTTATCGTGGGTGATAAGGGCCTCAACTTTCTCGACTGGTTTTGGGCATCTATTGCAGGGAAACTAACGCATCAGGGAAACCTTGAGTTCGGAAGCAACGCATAGTAGGCCCATCGCTGCAAGGTGTGACGTCAGACAAAAGTTGTGCCTTATCGTGGGTGATAAGGGCCTCAACTTTCTCGACTGGCTTTGGCCATCTATTGCGCGGAAACCAACGCATCAGGGAAACCTTGAGCTCGGAAGCAACGCATAGTAGGCCCATCGCTGCAAGGTGTGACGTCAGACAAAAGTTGTGCCTTATCGTGGGTGATAAGGGCCTCAACTTTTTCGACTGGCTTTGGCCATCTATTGCGCGGAAACCAACGCATCAGGGAAACCTTGAGCTCGGAAGCAACGCACAGTAGGCCCATCGCTGCAAGGTGTGACGTCAGACAAAAGTTGTGCCTTATCGTTGGTGATAAGGGCCTCAACTTTCTCGACTGGTTTTGGGCATCTATTGCAGGGAAACTAACGCATCAGGGAAACCTTGAGTTCGGAAGCAACGCATAGTAGGCCCATCGCTGCAAGGTGTGACGTCAGACAAAAGTTGTGCCTTATCGTTGGTGATAAGGGCCTCAACTTTCTCGACTGGTTTTGGGCATCTATTGCAGGGAAACTAACGCATCAGGGAAACCTTGAGTTCGGAAGCAACGCATAGTAGGCCCATCGCTGCAAGGTGTGACGTCAGACAAAAGTTGTGCCTTATCGTGGGTGATAAGGGCCTCAACTTTTTCGACTGGCTTTGGCCATCTATTGCGCGGAAACCAACGCATCAGGGAAACCTTGAGCTCGGAAGCAACGCATAGTAGGCCCATCGCTGCAAGGTGTGACGTCAGACAAAAGTTGTGCCTTATCGTGGGTGATAAGGGCCTCAACTTTTTCGACTGGCTTTGGCCATCTATTGCGCGGAAACCAACGCATCAGGGAAACCTTGAGCTCGGAAGCAACGCATAGTAGGCCCATCGCTGCAAGGTGTGACGTCAGACAAAAGTTGTGCCTTATCGTGGGTGATAAGGGCCTCAACTTTTTCGACTGGCTTTGGCCATCTATTGCGCGGAAACCAACGCATCAGGGAAACCTTGAGCTCGGAAGCAACGCATAGTAGGCCCATCGCTGCAAGGTGTGACGTCAGACAAAAGTTGTGCCTTATCGTGGGTGATAAGGGCCTCAACTTTTTCGACTGGCTTTGGCCATCTATTGCGCGGAAACCAACGCATCAGGGAAACCTTGAGCTCGGAAGCAACGCATAGTAGGCCCATCGCTGCAAGGTGTGACGTCAGACAAAAGTTGTGCCTTATCGTTGGTGATAAGGGCCTCAACTTTCTCGACTGGTTTTGGCCATCTATTGCGCGGAAACCAACGCATCAGGGAAACCTTGAGCTCGGAAGCAACGCATAGTAGGCCCATCGCTGCAAGGTGTGACGTCAGACAAAAGTTGTGCCTTATCGTGGGTGATAAGGGCCTCAACTTTTTCGACTGGCTTTGGCCATCTATTGCGCGGAAACCAACGCATCAGGGAAACCTTGAGCTCGGAAGCAACGCATAGTAGGCCCATCGCTGCAAGGTGTGACGTCAGACAAAAGTTGTGCCTTATCGTGGGTGATAAGGGCCTCAACTTTTTCGACTGGCTTTGGCCATCTATTGCGCGGAAACCAACGCATCAGGGAAACCTTGAGCTCGGAAGCAACGCATAGTAGGCCCATCGCTGCAAGGTGTGACGTCAGACAAAAGTTGTGCCTTATCGTGGGTGATAAGGGCCTCAACTTTTCGACTGGCTTTGGCCATCTATTGCGCGGAAACCAACGCTTCAGGGAAACCTTGAGCTCGGAAGCAACCGCATAGTAGGCCCATCGCTGCAAGGTGTGACGTCAGACAAAAGTTGAGCCTTATCGTGGGTGATAAGGGCCTCAACTTTCTCGACTGGTTCTGGGCATCTATTGCAGGAAAACCAACGCATCAGGGAAACCTTGAGTTCGGAAGCAACGCATAGTAGGCCCATCGCTGCAAGGTGTGACGTCAGACAAAAGTTGTGCCTTATCGTTGGTGATAAGGGCCTCAACTTCTCGACTGGTTTTGGGCATCTATTGCAGGGAACTAACGCATCAGGGAAACCTTGAGTTCGGAAGCAACGCATAGTAGGCCCATCGCTGCAAGGTGTGACGTCAGACAAAAGTTGTGCCTTATCGTGGGTGATAAGGGCCTCAACTTTTCGACTGGCTTTGGCCATCTATTGCGCGGAAACCAACGCATCAGGGAAACCTTGAGCTCGGAAGCAACGCATAGTAGGCCCATCGCTGCAAGGTGTGACGTCAGACAAAAGTTGTGCCTTATCGTGGGTGATAAGGGCCTCAACTTTTTCGACTGGCTTGGCCATCTATTGCGCGGAAACCAACGCATCAGGGAAACCTTGAGCTCGGAAGCAACGCATAGTAGGCCCATCGCTGCAAGGTGTGACGTCAGACAAAAGTTGTGCCTTATCGTGGGTGATAAGGGCCTCAACTTTTTCGACTGGCTTTGGCCATCTATTGCGCGGAAACCAACGCATCAGGGAAACCTTGAGCTCGGAAGCAACGCATAGTAGGCCCATCGCTGCAAGGTGTGACGTCAGACAAAAGTTGTGCCTTATCGTGGGTGATAAGGGCCTCAACTTTTTCGACTGGCTTTGGCCATCTATTGCGCGGAAACCAACGCATCAGGGAAACCTTGAGCTCGGAAGCAACGCATAGTAGGCCCATCGCTGCAAGGTGTGACGTCAGACAAAAGTTGTGCCTTATCGTTGGTGATAAGGGCCTCAACTTTCTCGACTGGTTTTGGGCATCTATTGCAGGGAAACTAACGCATCAGGGAAACCTTGAGTTCGGAAGCAACGCATAGTAGGCCCATCGCTGCAAGGTGTGACGTCAGACAAAAGTTGTGCCTTATCGTTGGTGATAAGGGCCTCAACTTTCTCGACTGGTTTTGGGCATCTATTGCAGGGAAACTAACGCATCAGGGAAACCTTGAGTTCGGAAGCAACGCATAGTAGGCCCATCGCTGCAAGGTGTGACGTCAGACAAAGTTGTGCCTTATCGTGGGTGATAAGGGCCTCAACTTTTTCGACTGGCTTTGGCCATCTATTGCGCGGAAACCAACGCATCAGGGAAACCTTGAGCTCGGAAGCAACGCATAGTAGGCCCATCGCTGCAAGGTGTGACGTCAGACAAAAGTTGTGCCTTATCGTGGGTGATAAGGGCCTCAACTTTTTCGACTGGCTTTGGCCATCTATTGCGCGGAAACCAACGCATCAGGGAAACCTTGAGCTCGGAAGCAACGCATAGTAGGCCCATCGCTGCAAGGTGTGACGTCAGACAAAAGTTGTGCCTTATCGTGGGTGATAAGGGCCTCAACTTTTTCGACTGGCTTTGGCCATCTATTGCGCGGAAACCAACGCATCAGGGAAACCTTGAGCTCGGAAGCAACGCATAGTAGGCCCATCGCTGCAAGGTGTGACGTCAGACAAAAGTTGTGCCTTATCGTGGGTGATAAGGGCCTCAACTTTTTCGACTGGCTTTGGCCATCTATTGCGCGGAAACCAACGCTTCAGGGAAACCTTGAGCTCGGAAGCAACGCATAGTAGGCCCATCGCTGCAAGGTGTGACGTCAGACAAAAGTTGAGCCTTATCGTGGGTGATAAGGGCCTCAACTTTCTCGACTGGTTCTGGGCATCTATTGCAGGAAAACCAACGCATCAGGGAAACCTTGAGTTCGGAAGCAACGCATAGTAGGCCCATCGCTGCAAGGTGTGACGTCAGACAAAAGTTGTGCCTTATCGTTGGTGATAAGGGCCTCAACTTTCTCGACTGGTTTTGGGCATCTATTGCAGGGAAACTAACGCATCAGGGAAACCTTGAGTTCGGAAGCAACGCATAGTAGGCCCATCGCTGCAAGGTGTGACGTCAGACAAAAGTTGTGCCTTATCGTGGGTGATAAGGGCCTCAACTTTTCGACTGGCTTTGGCCATCTATTGCGCGGAAACCAACGCATCAGGGAAACCTTGAGCTCGGAAGCAACGCATAGTAGGCCCATCGCTGCAAGGTGTGACGTCAGACAAAAGTTGTGCCTTATCGTGGGTGATAAGGGCCTCAACTTTTTCGACTGGCTTTGGCCATCTATTGCGCGGAAACCAACGCATCAGGGAAACCTTGAGCTCGGAAGCAACGCATAGTAGGCCCATCGCTGCAAGGTGTGACGTCAGACCAAAGTTGTGCCTTATCGTGGGTGATAAGGGCCTCAACTTTTTCGACTGGCTTTGGCCATCTATTGCGCGGAAACCAACGCATCAGGGAAAACCTTGAGCTCGGAAGCAACGCATAGTAGGCCCATCGCTGCAAGGTGTGACGTCAGACAAAAGTTGTGCCTTATCGTGGGTGATAAGGGCCTCAACTTTTTCGACTGGCTTTGGCCATCTATTGCGGGGAAGCAAAGGCACCAGGGGAAGCTCTAGGTCGGAATGCTTTGCATGGCAGGTCGATCGCTGCAAGGTGTGACGTCAGACAAAAGTTGAGCCTTATCAAGGGCGATAAGGACCATAACTTTTTCGACTGCTTTTCGACATCTGTTGCGGGGAAGCAAACGCATCACTACAACCTTTATCTCGGAAGAGTCATATAAGGAGAGAAGGTCCATCGCTGGAAGGTGTGACGCCAGACAAAAGTTCAGCCTTATCATGGGTGAAGAGGGCCTCAACATTTAATATCGAAGCTGTTTAGCAAATCTTTCCTTGTGAGTCGATCGCAGAAAACTCATCTTAATGGGTATGTGCCACTGTGCGGCTACCTGAGAGCGAGCGAGTACAGAGAGAAACAAAGAAAGATATAAATAACGAGAAAAATTTTTGCCAAAAAATACCCTTCGTGTGGCGGGATTCGAACACGCGTACCCTCGACCTTAAGGCGAACGTGCTAACCACTCGGCTATCTAGGCACAGTAGGGGAGCGTAGCATAGCCTTGTATAGTATAGTGTTGCAAGGGGGTGGGAAAGAAAAGTGAGCGTGAGGAGGAGAAATGTGATGGTGAGGAGGAGGGAAAGGAGGAGGCGAGAGACTAAAGTGTATCACAGAAAGAATGAGAGAGAAATAGAGAGAAAGGAAGAGAGAACATCAAGGAAAGAGAGAAATAATTAGAGAGAGAAAACAAGTTAGAAAGAAGCATCACGTCGCGTCCTCTAGCGACCAGATTCCGCACCACCTGGGCAAGCAGCGCATGCGCAGTAGCTAAGCCACGCCCACCGACATCGCGCACAACCTCCGCTCTATAATGCATAGCCTGGCTGTGTACTCCCGAGGAGCAAGCCGTGCATCTCGAAGGTGTACGTGTCGGTCGACGGGGAGTACGAGCGGCGACGGGTTCATGCTTCGGTGTGCCATGCTTTGCGCGACTTCGACCAACTGCCCGCAATTTTTTTTCGACATCTTTTGCGGTGAAGCAAACGCATCAGGGCTACCTTTAGCTCGGAAGGCTCTTATAAGCAGAGAAGGCCCATCACATTGCAAGGTGTGACGTCAGACAAAAGTTCAGGCTATAAAACCTGTATTAATTTCGACAAATCTTCTAATAATTGAAAATAAATTTCCATAGCTTATAGGCTTACCTTTTTTTAGGATAATGAACTAAAACCGATATTGATTAATTTCGACTAATCTTCTAAAAATTGAAAAATAACTAGTTTTCAAGAACTATACCAGTTTTTTAGAATGAACTAAAACCAATTTTGATTCATTTCGACTAATCTTTTAAAAATTGAAAAATAACAAATTTCCGAAGGCTATAGGCTTGCCTTTTTTTAGAATAATGAGCTAAAACCAATTTTGAATAATGGCTATGAATCTTCCAAAAATTGTAAAATAACAAATTTCCAAGGGCTATACGACTGCCTTTTTTTTTAGTTCTCAAAACCTATCTTGATTAATTTCGACTAATCTGCAAAAGTTGAAAAATAACAAATTTCCAAAGGCTATAGGCTTGCCTTTTTTTGAGAATAATGAACTAAAACCGATTTGGAATAATTTCGATGAATCTTTTAAAAATTGAAAAATAACAAATTTCCAAAGGTTATAGGCTTATCTTTCTGGTCGAAAATGCATCCAAAATAATTTTAAATAATGGGTGGAAACTATGAAAAATGGAGAAATTAAAACAATTCCGAAGGCTTACCTTTTTGGCAAAAAAATCTGGTGTATCTGGTGTTGCAGGGAAGCTCACTTCCAGGAGACAAGGTCGGACAGTTCAATTTCTTCTAAACTGCCCAACAATTAACAGATTTGAAAAATTCTTTGGGTGAAAGCTCCCTTGACAGCATCTTGCAACTTCCAGTGTGGTAACCCAAGGGCACCGATAGGGGCCCTTTAAATTAAAGCATGAGATCACTATTTAACTAAACAACGAAACAGAGACAACCAGTAAGGCTGACAAAAACTTTCTTTTTTAATGTTTTCAATTTTTCCTGCACTCTGCACACACAAATCAGGCATGCAACATTTTGGAAGTGATGACAGCATTATGCTGTTACGTTTCTAACCAACTCACACTTGACCACAAAGTACATAAAGTGATCTCGCGACATTACAAACAGCAGTTCTCGATACTTCAAGTTACATCAATTGGCTCTGGTGCTTGTGACATGTAATGAAGAAACAAGCTCGTGTGAAAACCAGTACAAACCTGGTCAACAGGCAACTCAAATTCTTGTGCTGTACATTTAAAAGAATAAGAATAAAAAAAAAAATGTATTTTGAGAACTTGTGTTCTCATTGGCTGACCGTTTGAGAGAACTTCAGCGGCAGCCAGCTCCGAAGGCATACCCTTATCGTACGTTAAGAAGACACCTGCCCTTTCTAAAGTAAAAACCTTTCAGTCACTCAACGAAACATGAACACAGACTGAAGAAACAAATAAAAACAAGCTCTCTTAATCTATCCGTAAAAGCTACTGCAACAGCAGATATAACTTTTCAGAACCAATCGAGACGGGCACAGACTGAATACTAAGTAATGAATAATGAAATTTACACATCGAAGAGGCCACAACTTTTGCGATGTCACTGCCTGAGAAGCGCAGTTCGTTGACAAGGTAACTACTTACAAATGTGGTTAACACCTGCAGTAGACAGGATGTGCCAGTCACTGCTAGATTGCTACACCTGACTTTCTCAGCTATGAAATAAGTGAGTTAGCTGCTTTCGGAAGATCCGGCATTGCTGTGACTTGATGGAAAATGGGAGCTCGACGTGGTACGAAGACCATGTTTCAGCGTGAAGTGCTCAGTATGTTTCGGAAAGCAGCGCGGAAATCGGAACAGAATAGATGAGGGGACGAGCCTCTATGCAGTACAGAAAATGAATTGCGACGTACGGAGTAGGCGACAGGTTGCTCAGACAGATTGGTATCATCTCTTCGTTACTAAACATACCAGAACTTGAGGCACCCAGTCAAGTGAGCTAGCATCCACAATTCCTATCAGGATCAAGTTACAATTCCAATGTAAAACTAGTACACTCAAACCTCATTATAACAAAGTTACATCTTACACAAAATTAACTTCGTTATATACGAAAATTCGTTATAAACGTACATATGTATTGCAGTACTATTTTTCCTTTACTTCGTTATAACCGATATTTCGTTATATCCGTGTTCGTTATATCGAGGTTTCAGTACTTGCACTGGTGCAAGAGATGACTGGTTGCACGTGCCAACGAAACTCGCCAAACGAGTCACTGCTGATCATCGGACCAAACATGGCTGGATAAAAGTTTAGAAAAGCTTGGTGACAGCTATATGTCAAGCTCATCAAGATTTGTAAAGCCTACCCTGTCTACAAAACTAAGAAACTTGCATCGAGATGCAGTAAGTGCACAAAATAAAATGTTGTTTATAACAGTACTATACATATAGCTACAACAACAAATCAACAGCCAAGTTGAAATCTCAGAGTGTTTATGTGTTCTGTAGCCACGGTGAATTAAAAACACTGCTGCCATTCAAAGCAGTGCATGAATTTCGTCGCATTGTCCTTCTGTGTGTTGCTGTTTGATATTTTACTCAAGATAAGTTCATGCAAGCTACTCCTAAAGCAATATTATGCAGGAGCCTACCCTACTTTCACGTAATTTGGAGGCACTAAACCATCAAATGCCCAAAAAGGTGTCTATAAAAAGAATTGAAGGTTAAACTCAGTGCCGGAGAGTGGTGAGGTTTATAGGAAGAACTAATGATACGGACCGTAGTATTAACGTGTTAACTGCAATGTTGTCCTTCATTTCGTTTGTTCTTCAGGCAATGCGCATCCAATGTCAATTAGACCGGCTCTTTTCATTCAGCACTTCTGGGAAATAATGCCATCGCAACGGCGCTTTCACACCAACCACACTTCCTGCCACTCCCTTTCCAATCAGCGCACCTCAACAAGAGAGAGAAAATACTTCTGAACATGAAAAACTATACAAGTATTGACGAAAAACAACGCTGGGCTTACACTTAAGCTCACTGCAAGAGTGCGTGAACTTCCCACTTGGAAGCGTCATGACTCCACCCCACAGTCGGCAATTGCTGTGCACTCATTTCACAGATACATCTCCCTATTTCCGTAAAGAATCAGCACCTATACCCTTCCATTCCCGTTCTGCAGCTACTTGGCCCCGCCTCGAACGCCGCCCGTGCGGCTCAAAATTGGTGCGGTCCGCGGCTCCGAGGTCCGCCTCCCCTCCAGTTAGGACTCCACATGAGACCCGCTGCACCTCGTATCTGGTGGCCCCTTCCCTGTGGACCCGCCCCGCGAGCCTGCGGGCCCGATCCGCGACGTTGAGGCACCAGGCCTCGTAGCCGCACGCGGCGGCCGCGCAGACCGCGCACCACGTTTGGGCTCCTCTGCTGCTGCGGTTGCTGTGGCGATGTGATGGTTGGGGCGGCACCACCCGCAGAGGCTGGTACCGCCACGGCGTGCACCGGCGGAGGCGACGAGAAGTGGGCGAGGCTCGGCGACGGCTGCTGCGCTGCCGCAGCTTGTGCGGCACCTTGTGGAGGCGTCACCGTTGCTGCTGCCGAGCTCAGAGGCCGGCTTCGGGCTCTTCCACACGATGCGCCGCCGCTGCGGAGGTGCTTGCTGCGTCAACAGCTGCTGTGCTGACTGCTGTTGTTGCTGCGACGACCCTCCGGAGGGCGTCGTCGTGGAACCATCTCCGCCTGCATATGATGCCCGATGAATGAACGTCAACAAGAACTGAAATTTGAGCGAGCTGGTAGGAATTCAAAATTGATAGGCTTGTGCGAATATTCGAGCAGTTCGATATTCCAACAAATATTACAGTATTCGAATTCGCTTCAAAACGAAACTTAATTATTCTAAATTTCGAAGTATTCGAAATGAACGAGTAGATATATATAAACCGCATTTAACCCCCTGTAAAGGTGATTTCACTGCAGTGGAGGGGTGCTATACCGTGAATACACCTTTCCAGGCGAAATCCGCACTGCCGCGAAGCCTCACTTAAGGTTAAATGAAAAATTACCCCCACACTGATTCATCATTTCTTATCATTTTTTAAGTTTAATAGCTTGTTGTACCGGCTTATGTGCTCTAAGTATAGTACATTTAAAACGTACGTATTTTACACGTTATCACTTGCATTCTACCGAAAGTAAAATCCTGTTACTATTGAAAGTGCTTTCCACTTCTCTTTGAACCAAAAAGAATGACTTGCACATGAGTTATTTCAATTTTAAAAAAATATTGTGCACATTAGTTGGGTTATGACAAATACACTAATGTGTCTTTATAATATATGATATATACTATTCGGATTCGATTGAAGTTATCCCACCAGATCACTATTTGCTTTGAATTCGCTTCGAACCTAAAATGTACTACTTGCACAAGCCTACTTTTTTGGGGCTTGGAGCGCGAGCTGGCGGTTGTCTCTCACAGAACGTCCGCGCGGATGATTCTGTGGCTCAGTCTCACGGGACTCCATGGTGAGTCGAACGTTGGCGACACCACATTTGTTGCATGTAGCATGTGTTACGTTGTTTGTGTGTCATATTGGCACTATTGAGTTATTTGTCACGTTACTGCAAGTTATTTCTAAGGTTCAGCTGGCGAGCTCAACGTTATGTAAGGTTGGTAATAAATACAGTAGAACCCCGCTGATACGTTTTTGAAGGGACCGTACGAAATAACGTAAGAGATGGGAAACGTAAGAGCCGAAAAACAGGAAAAAACGGCAAAATATTTAGTGGTAGCAGAATTTTATTTCAATTCTTACGAGCAGCACGAAAATTGGCGCGCTCAGCCGCGATCTAGTCGATGGATAGAAACGCGGAGCTTAGGACGGCCTTATCCACAGAAATGTAATCAACGTATGTGATTTTTTTAACACCAACAGCTGTAGGCATGAAAGAACTAAGCACACGCAATCACGCCGGCGCGGCGAGTCCGACCGCGAACCGCACGCACGACCCTGCAGCTCCAACCAGCTCGAACTCCTCCCGTTCTCCGACAAATAACGATGATGATGAGTCTACGCGAACGCGATGGCAGAAGTGAATGCCATCTCGAAGGCCTTGCTTTCGCAAGCAATTACGTCATACACGCCATGTTTGTGCAATGCAAATCTCAGAGGCTATGCTTTGTCAATAGTAAATGCCATCTCGAAGGCCTTGCTTTCGCGAGCAGTTACGTCATAGACGCCATCTTCTCAATTTGAATCTCGAAGGCCATGCTTTTGTTTGCATCAATTGAAAGATTCTGTTGCTTGGCTAAAGTCCCTAGATTTTTCGCTTTTACTTAAGTACCGACAACTGCCTCCTTCACGGCCCTCTCTCTACGCGCAGCTGGCGTCCGACGCCATTTTCTTCCTAACTTGAAGATTTACAAAGCCATGTGCGTCTAAGTACATTAGCCACGCACCTTTCAGCGGACAATATGCTACCGCAACGCGCCTTTCTCCTCCCGTCAACCCCCTGTCATTAGTGAATGGGGACGCGTTTCACCAGGTGCTGGAAAAGAGTTAGGAAGAACATGGCTGCCGAAAACGAGCATTAGCCAATGAGATTCGTCGCCGGCGCTTCAATGGTTGTCGGTACTTAAGAAAGAACAGGGAAAAATCTAGGGACTTTAGCTTGTGCCTCTCATGCGGCTAATATTACGGTCAAACAAGGCCAAGCTGCGTGAAAATGCCCATGGCCGCTCTCTTTGGTAGTCACTCGGTCGGCTCCTGGCGCACTTCGCGACGTATCATACGGGGAACGGTCCCGACAGTTACGACGTAACAGCGGGGTTCCCAATACATTGTATCCTATGGGAGCTATGCCGGGACCGGCGGAAAACGACGTAACAGCCGGGAAAACGCAGCAGTGAGGAACGTAACAGCGGGGTTCTACTTATATTATTCATCTGCACGACAGCATGTACTGTGTCCTTTTGTGCCAAGAGTGGCGATGTCGCAACGTATGCCACTATGCAAAGAACAGGTTACAACGGAAGACGGTCCCTGCCGGCGCCAAGTTATCTTTCGTCCACTTTAACTTTCTTCACATCCCAATTATTACGCATACATATCCTATACAGTAAAAGCTCGTTAATTCGGATTTCACGGGACCGGAAAAAATGTCCGAATTAACCGAATGCCGAATTAACGAATGAACAGGAAAAACAACATTAAAATCAAGTTGGAGAAGCATACCTTTATTTGCTGAAGTATTTTGCAATGGTCGTCTGCGTTTTCGCGCAGATTCCGGCTGACATTACAATTTTTCTTAACTCTTCCAAATGGCCAACAGCGCGCAAACTGTCGGAAGTGCTCAGGCAAACGTCCTCTAATATCAAAAGAGCCTCCGAGACTTCCCGTGAGGTGCGATGACTTCGCGACATCATTAATAATTTCTTGATCGGCAGGAGACCAGTCGTGGCGACACAATCATCAATCGCGATGTAGTCCTGAAGGGTCATATCTGAGGGAAGGACAGCATCGAAGGTCGGGCAGTCATCGTCGGTGGACTCGGCTGACACCTCGCCGATGCCATCGTCAGCTACTGCCGCATGCTCGGGGCCTCACATGTAAACACGGTCACAACGGGGAAAAAAGAGAACTCCGCAAGAAGAGACGGTGCAGACACAACACAGGGAAAATGGCGTCAGAGGCGCAGTGGAGCGAAGAAAAAAGACGCCGACGTTCGGTGACGCTGCGATCGCCCCCACTAGTTGATGACGATGGCGATGTCACTCAGGTTTCGGTTTCGCTCCAATGGTGCCAGCGCTGCCTTACCACACTTTTGTGTAGCGGCAGCCGTCACCATTTGTCCGAATTAGCGGTGCGGAGGCCCTATTCTGACGAATTAACGAAGGTTTGGTCCCTAGATTAACATGCACTTCGGCCAGGACCAATAGAGCCGTCCGAATTATCCGAATTTCCGAATTAACGGGTGTCGAATTAACGAGCTTTTACTGTACTTTCCTTGGCATTATTGTCTGTTAGTTCTCACTGATATACGTTGAGACCTTGCACTTTAGGACTTTCGCCTGAAAACTCACCCGACGTGCCGGCTCCTCCGAGGCCTGCGCCTCAGATCCCTCAGCTCCAGTATCGGTCGTTTCGCCTTCCAATGAAAGCAGCTCCTCTCTTTCCTCTGGTGTCACTGAGGAGGACAGGAGATGACCACACATGTCCACAAAACACAGTAAACACCATCGCGTTGCAGTGCGAAAAATTAAGCCACAGCAAAGTTTGATAATAACGACTGCAAACCCGAACTTAGAGGCAAGCCCAGAATGTGATGACAGATAACCCTGACAGGGAGACTGTAGTCACAGTCTTTTTTAGCTTATTGCGTTGGCGTAAACAAGAATTTTGCTCTAGCACAGTGGAATATGTTTCACAGTGATCAGCACATGAAAGCCGCCAAAAGATATATTCGCCAGTTCAGAAAATGGGCTCCAAAGAAAACATCATTTTTGACATGATGATCAGTGATAAGATGTACATTTGCTGTAATGTGCAGAAGTGAACAACACGAAGTACATTAAAAGCTCATTAAATTGAAGTCACTGGGACCACGTGACCCGTGAGCACACACGCTGCCTGCATCTGAGTACTGTGTTGCAATGAAGCACGCCTTCTCCCAGCAAGGACGATTTCAGCAGGGCGCGAAGCGTACTATGGACTGTAGTTTTTTTTTTGCCTTGGCAGCAACGAGGCTGGGGCGCTTCACCCTTAAATAATTAACATCACTATCTGGAATTGCCGTGTGGCTCCACAGGATCGTCGTATTGCCGGGTTTGCGGCGAAATCGGTATCGGGAATTGCTGCATAGCACCTAAAATCTTCAATGAAACCGGCCTGCACTTCAAAAAGTGCAGGCCGCCACTTCAAATTATCCAGTCAAACTTGCATCAGAAAATACGGGACCGCAGAAATTCTTCAAATTAAGAGAGATTTCGAAATATCTGAGTTCAAATTATCGAGGTTTTACTGTAAGTGCTTGTGGGGTCCACTCCCACACAGATTCATTTGAGAAACTTGAAACATCCCCTTCATGTCGTATTTATTAAAGAACTACAGAATGGATCTTTTTTCTTTAGATGGCGCTTTTCTTTCTTAGACACAAACAAATGAATCCAAAAGACAACTAGGGCAAAGGAAAGCATTGGTGACTTTAACTGTGTCTTCAAGTGTAGTGTGGTAATTACGACATAAATTGAAATCAATTAAAGTTGATGAAAAATCACCTTCTCCATCGGTGGGACTTGAACCCACAACCTTTGAGTTACACATCCGATGCTCTACCAATTGTGCTACAACGGAAGACGCTTCCCCAGCCACTTTGTCGGTTATTTCTGTATGTGCAATCCCTAGGAGTGTTAGCCAGTGCCACTCGTAGCCAAGGTGGCGAGAGTGCTGAACACTCCTTTTATCAGAGGGCGTCATATGGCACGGGACCTCTGCATGAGGCAAGCAGCGACCAATAACCCCCGCATGCCAACCGAAGGAATGAAAGGGCCCCTAAACCACCTCCGATAACTTTAGCATTTAAGTAAACCGTGCATCGAATTCAAAAGTCCAAAGGCCCTTGCTATGAAGGAACGAAAGAAGGGTAAATTTTTTTCCTACCTTCAAGAATAGGCACAGGAGAGACGACGATAGTGGGCGGTGGTGAAACGACTGCCTGTTCCGCCTTTGCCGGTGACTCTTCCGTTTCCGTAGGTTCCTCCACAATTGGGGGCACGGCAACAGCAGACGAAGGCCTAGAGATCGCAGGGATGACGCAATGTTATCAAAGCAACAAAGTCATGGAGCTAGGATGAACGTATGCAAAAAGCCTTTTTTCTACATTATAGCCTCATTATAACAAAGCCACATGTGATACAAAAAGAACTTCGTTATATCCGAAAATTCGTTATAACCATGCATTCATAACACTGTATCTATGACAGGACAATTTTCATTTACTTCGTTATAGCCGATAATTCGTTATATATGTGTTGGCTATATCGAGGTTTGAGTGCACAAGCAAAGCCATTAGCACCAGTTACGCTGCAACAACATTACAGTCACCGACCGTTTATTCGTACTTGGCGGAATTGCTGAAAAGTCAGAATAATCGGGAGTTCGAAAAAAGAATTCACCCGGAAAAAAGCACCTTTCCTGGTCCAGTGGCTGGAAAAAAACGTGTCAATGCACGTCTGTACACCATGCACCAAATCGGCCTGTATTTCAACCGATGTTTGGCCACTCCTGTGGGTTGGGAATAGCACTGCAATGGCCAGCTAAATCTGCATTTGATGGCTGTGGTGTGGGAGGTGCGTCTCGTCATTACAGCAGCTACTGTCCACATGCGCTGGTTAAATAGCTGACGAATGATCTCAGCGCCCCCCAACTCCACGAAAACTCCAAGAAACTTTCGGATTGAGGTCGGCCACCTTCTACCTGGCGAATAATCGCAACTTTTTTCGCCATCGTGAAAGGCCATGTAGTAGCCGCGTTACTTTAGTTCCAACGGGGCACATGGAATGGCGGCTTCAGCGGATCAGGCTTCGCATGTCAAGCAAAAAACAAAGAAGCGAGACAGAAAGCTCAAGAAGCAAGATCAGGCCTAGCTACGGAAACATCTGACAACCGCAAACTTTCAGCGCCAAAAGGGAACGACGGTGAGCTAGTTGATGTTGCAGGGCTCGTGTTGTCATACTCTCTTTGTCCGAGTTAGGACATGCGTCGTACTCGCACGCGATGTCATTCCCCTCAAACGCCGCACCGAGCTGATTCCGATCTTGGCTTGGCTTGGCCTGCTGTTTGGCAGTGGTAGCCATTCAAATGGTTGACTGGCTAAAGTCAAAAGGCCACTGTTACGTGTAGCCAACAAACATAGCCTTCAAGATTGGTAATTTCTGCATGGATTTTGACACCGGCACGATCTCCAGCTATAGCCAGTGCAACGTATCAGTGCTGGCAACTTAGCAAAATATTGTAAACATTGCTGACAGCTTGTCATGGCACTCGATCAGCCAGCTGAAGTCCGAAAAATCGAACGGTGCACTGTGGGATGTCCGAATATCGGTTGTGAGTTTACATTACTTCAATGGGACGAGTGGCGGTGCCGCAGAGGTGCCCGAATAAACGGTCGGCGACTGTACTACAAAAGACATGCTATTACACAATGTGACGACAGAGTCCATGATGCAAAGCACAGCATAGCATACAGCATGATGCAAGTACAGCTCTTGATCACACTGAAAGTACGCCCGTGCCTGAAGAAAAAAAAATAAGTACTCAAGGTCATACGCGCTCTGACGAAAGGACGCATTTTCTTTCCCCTTTGCATCCCTCTCCCTGCTTAGCTTTAGCATGCTCGCTGGTACAGGACAAGAGAGAACGCGCTTGAAGCATGCGACAAATCCCTGTGACTCCTATCGTACTTGACGAATTCTACAAAATTTGCAGCAGTCTATTCGTAAGCCAATAAGCTCTTTCAGAGAAGGCATTCGACGATTACTTGGAAAAGTGCCCCTTTGTGCAACTATACCATTCTTTTCATGGTGACATAGCAGGTTTACGCAGAGCAGCCACTTTGGTATAACGTCGATCACGTACCCTTCGTGGACTCTGGAGCCTCGGTGACCAGCACAGTGGGTGGGCTGCGTACGACAAGCGGTCCAACCTCCTCCTCCTCCTCCTGGGAGGCTGCCGCTTCCTCAGGCGCCTCCTCGGGCGGTTCCTCGACCACACTTGCATCACCTTGGAACAGCGAGGCGTCTCGTGATTCTGTGCAGCAGACAAGCAAAGTTTGGTTTATTCAGCCATGTAGGGATGGGTGAATGAGCATTATTATACTGTCATCTTAAAACATTTCTACGTGTCATGTTCGGCTGCAAAACCTGCTTTGTGGTGGTCAAGTTAACTCCCAGCCACAGCAAATACACAAAGAACATTGCGTTTTACATCAGCAAAATTTGATAACAGGCTAGATGTTGTACATGCTTAAATTTGTGCAAAGAGAAAAGGACTCAAACCAAATGCGCACACACAAACACACTATGACACAGGACACCATTAGTGTACTATGTACGCCTACGCTTTAGCGTTCTTGATATGTAAATTTCTGCACCCAAATTTTAAGTGTGATTTACACGAATGCTCACCGGGTGGAGACATCTGCAGCGGCGTTGATGGCACGCTGCGGCCACCCCCTTCCTCAAAGTGGGGACAGGTCCATTCGGGTGTCGTCGACTCCCACACCTGCAAGTAATAACCATGTGCATGATTATTATTATTATTATTATTATTATTATTATTATTATATTATTTAACATAACTTTTCAATGCACAAGCATTATAGGGTGATTTCCTGGAACATCTGTTATAAAAAACCTAGGCCTCATAGTGCTGCCTGCAGCTATATATACAACATTGGTTGGAAAACAAGAGCAGTAGAGAAAGAAAAGGAATACGATGTCACCAGATCAAAAGAAAAAAGACCAAAAGAACTAAAAACACGAAAATATGTAATGATTCGGGTGTTTTAAACAGTCTTTGATGGCAACTGTGAAATGGTGGAAAAGTGCAAACATGGCATAACCTTCCTGAGATGCGAGTTGCGACAGACCCGATGGCTCGGGTGCCGAGACCCCTCAGACGCAGTGCAGAACACGAAGCCTCCATGGGGCACATGAGGAGAGCTGCATAGAAATAACCAAACGTTAACTGCTTAGAAATAATAACAGCAGCTATAGGGCTAGTTGGTTTTACATCTTGGGGGTAATCGCGCTTTATTAACGTGCAGTAACTGACTGAATACACCACAAACACAGAGTGCAGACTAACAAGGGCTTATGTGTATATATGTGACTGAAACGCCTGGAAATAAAACAGTTGTTCGTCTGCACTCTGTGTTTGTGGTATATTCAGTCAGTTTCTGTACGTTAAAAAAGCGTGATTACCCCCAAGGTGCTTCAGTGGCCCAAACTGCTCCCTCGTAAGAAATTAGGCTAAACTGAAATTTCGTCACAGCTGGCCTTTCGAGGCAAACAGCAAATCTCCACATCGTCAACATACCCGACAGCCTCGGCGAAGCCGTCGGTCCTTCGGGGCACAAAGAGAGTCGGAGTGCTGGGTACAATGCTGTCGTCGCCTTCTTCAAAGCCTGCGGCACTTTGACTCTGCAGACAGCGAACGATGCAACAAAGAAAAAGAATGTCACTCGAGAAATGGTACATCGGTTCTGCAGAAACCCACAAAGTGGAGAAAGGTTCACGGAAGAAAAAATTGCGATCTATCCGTTCGTAAGCACGACGCTGCTAAAGAAATGTATACGAATTTCACAGAAAAAAGGCTTCCTAAATGAAAAAATCTTGTCCTGAGCCCGGATTAAAACCCAGGACCAACGCCTTTCTGGGGTAGTTGCTCTTTCAAAACCCGTACCAGGGGTGTTATCTTAGACACCGTTAACTCTGCCATATTGTTGAATTCCCTACAGGCAGTATTTAAGCCAGTCAGGAAGGACTAGACAGCACTCAATGCCAATCAGGAGCTGACAAGATGGCGAATCCGACAGTGTCCAAAAATAGCACCCCAGTGCAAATTTTTTGTCAACTAGAAAGCCATCTAGGAAGCCAGCAGAGGCCAACTAGGAAGCTTCCCTTCTGTGAAATTTGTGCGGATTTACTTTTTAGCTTTGTGGCTACGAACGAATGAATGACAAGTACTTTTTTTCGTAGAAAAAAATGGTGGCCACAATTTTGCAAAAGGGGATGAACCCTTGAGCAGGAGCACCAAACATTCACTTCATCGTTAAGCATAACAGGACAGCTCTACTTTCCCATCAAACACATCCCAATTCACAGCACATTTTTAAGGCACAATGTTGAATGCTCCTCATGGGGACATCCTTTGGACCTTACGTTCCCACAAATACAGGCCCTCATCTTTTGCAGGGCATAATAGCTTATGGCAGCATGCATCAGAAACATAAGAATAACTAAAAAAGTAAGCTCTGCATTTTTTTTTGTGCTTATGTTTCTGTCTTCTTTCTGATTATAAGATTAATCATGATTGACCAACTAGTCCATCGGTACGTCTTAAGGGGGGACACTGCTCTCAACATTTTTTTTTCTAATTTCTTGATCGATTTTGATGATACTTAGTGAGTTTATGTATAATTGTGCACTCATTTCAAATATGCAGTTATTTTTATAGTATAACCAGTAGTGCTTAAAATACAAAATTTCATGTGCCTTTTGGGGAGGCAGATTTTTTTTCAACAAAGAGAGTTACAAAGTAAATAAGCGTATCACAATAACCTGTAATCAGAACTGAGTGCAATGCAACAAAATGGATGTTCTAAGCCCATTACAACAAAGTTACAATATGTGAACATTCACGAGTGCGTCAATTTTAAGCTGCAACTTCCTTTGCGAATGTTCAACATGCTGTAACTTTTGTTCTAATGGGCTTAGAACATCCATTTTTGTTGCATTGAACTCAGTTCTGTTGACAGGTTATTGCGATACGCTTATTTGCTTTGTAACTCTCTCTGTTAAAAAAGATCTTCCTCCCCAAACACACGAAATATTTTGTATTTTAAGTACTGGTTATACTAAAAAAATAGTTGCATATTTGAAATCGGCGCATGAAATACATAAACTCACCAAGTATCATCAAAATCGATCAAGAAATTAGAAAAAAAATTTTAAGAGCAGTGTCCCCCCTTAACAATAGTAGTTACATTGCCGACTTCATTAAATTCAGGTTCACTACATTGAGGCTTGACTCTAACATGAAAAACTGCCAACTACTTTTGTGTATGCAGAAATTTCGCCGATGCTTCACATCTGCCACATTTTTCTACCAGAGTTGAGGAAATGTTTCTGTCGTTACCAGTTAAGCGTTTCCTTCAAGATTTGCCTCGACTGTAATTTCCCTAGGCACACATTCTATCGCCAAAGTGCTCGGCATGGCACAAATGGATAACATTTCAACACAGTCTGTCTAGACGAAGTCTGAAGCAACGGCTTCGCGGAGCAACGAACACATCACAAAAGACAAGCAGAACTAGAAAGTGACGACAACGGACTGTTAGCAGCCCCGAACATTTTATTAACAACATGCATTTGGGCAAGACCCGCGAACACTAGGCCTTACGTATCAGCGGCTTCTTTATACGGACATCTGAAAAAGCCAAAAATAAAAGAAGCATGGCTTAGGCACATTCCCGTAAGGTTTCGTAAGTGTTGCATTCAGGTGACCTTCAGAGAAACGTCGACAAATTTTCTTCAATGACCAGCTCACCACTATTCCTGCTTTGCGACGTGGCGACCTCATTAGGAGACACGACTTACTCTGCCATTTTTTGCACTATTGGCAAGGAAGAGATCGCAAACACTGAGCTAATGGTAATTTAAGCATTCTTGTTGCTGAAAGTTCTTTTATATCACTTCTGGTTGCAATATCTCGCTACACCCGATTACTTTGGTGAAGGCAGTACTGGTTTAATGGGACATTGGATGTGAAGCGCTTCGGCAGGAATTTCAAAATTTTTTTTTTTACCTTGTTTTAGGAAAGCTTGCTGCCAGGAGATAACTATCACATGTAATTTGAGTGGGCCGTTGAATTCAGTTTATGACGATGTATAGCATGACTGACTGTACTATATAGATCATTATTTACGTTGTCATGACAATTAACTGCTGTAAAATGCAGTGCAATTAATTCTAACCCTCCCACTTGCTTTGCATTTGTTCTCTAGAACCTTGGCATCAAATTATGAAAATTTTACACATTTATAAACACTCAATCATAATGATTGTTGCAAAGGGTTATTTTCTTTCTATTTGACAATGGAGTAGAATTTAGTGTCCTTGGTTGCCCATTTTGCCTCAAACAGACCATTTAGAAATACCACAATGGTTTTCCTGCAATACACAACTCAATGCAATACGCAATCTTCCATCCAGCGCATAGTGCAAGCTGTGATAACTGGCAGTTGAGACACTGTCACTGTTTTGTTACTATTTATGTTGTACTATTTATGTTGTCATTACAATTGATGGCTGTAGAATATACTATAATTTATTCTAACCCTTCCACTCACTTTAAATTTGGCCTCCAGAATCTTGGCATCAAGTTATGTAAATTTCATGCATTTATGGACAGTGAATCGTAATGCTTGTAGTAAAGAGATAAAAAATGGCCAATTGCTCATGTAAAACACCTTGCTAGAGCATTTGAATGCATAAGTGAGTAATCGAATAGACAAATAACCAAATAACAAATGAAAACAAGTTGTAGTTGTAAGACACTCATTGCGTGAATGAGAGGAAGACACACTTCTTTGGGTGGCAAAGGAGATGAACGCACCGACGGGAGGACGTTCATTGCGCACTCGGGGCAGCAGGGAGGGCCTGTGCTGTTGCTGCTGCAGCAACAGGCGCTACCAGCAGAGACGTGGCACCTCCGTTGGCGGAGGAAGTGTTGACGGCTGGCTGGAGCTCTTCCTCCGCCTCGACGGGCACGGCCGAGCAGGCTGCACGTCTTCTTCCTCGGCCAGAGGCTCCTCCATTTCGTTGTCCTCGCCGCGTCGTCACCGAGGTCTGTGTGCAAGATGCCGCAACGCGTTTTCGGAAGTTTACAAAATGGCAATGAAAAAAAAAGTCAGGCCAATGGTGATGTTGTCTATCAACATCATCATTCTATCACACCATCACGTCTATCAACATCATCCTCATTGTCTATCAACATCATTGGATTGCATTATTGTTAACTCAAACAGCAATTCCTAGTTTATTTTTCATACGAGTGTACTCTTCACAGACAGAAATAGAGATGAACAAATTTTTTTTCCTTGGTGGAACCTTGGTTTATGCTTCTTTATGGGTTTAACAAGTAAAGCTAGCAGCACAGACCAAATGATTGGACAAACCCCGTTTTCCTACACTAAACACTGCCACCATAGTGTTATGTCTAATGAAACGATAGCGAAATGATCGAGCAAGAACATGCCAGGTTTTATTAACCATGGAGGTGATAGGTGATGGGTGGACTGCTCGATTGTAGCTAGGTGACCGGCGCTTGTTATGCTTCGAAGTACGGTGTCACGTTAGACTTTTTTGTCACTCAATGTAGGGCGATTTATATTTTAGACAGTACAATTCAGAGTAAAAGTCCTCTACCGCTGTCCACTACGCTATTACAATTGTTAAGAATATTTTAAGCACAACCGAAGTGTGATAAAGTGCATGTCACTGTAACAGTGCATGCCCAGCTGCAGCGCCTTTTTGCTAAGGCTCGAGATATATCGCATAGCAAACGTCCAAACCCAAAGCCTGCAGCGCACACCATCGGCCCTGTCCACTGCTCCGCTGGGCGTACTGACCTACGATCTCGATCTCGTTGCCATCGTCCATTTCCCGCTCAGCGTCGTCCAGCGACTCCGGCTCTGCCATGTCCTCTTCCGGCACATCCACTTCTCCGGGTCCGCGACTCTGCGAATGGATCATTACCATGATGGAGCTGGAGCTTTCAAATTTCAGTGATGCTACCGAGGACTTCTGATTTGGAGCAATTTTTGAAGCAGCAAAATTTCCGTTTCGGAGCACTTTGGAGCAGCAAAATTTTCATCTTGGAGCACTTTGGAGCAGCAAATTTTACATCCTGGAGTGCAATACAGAAGCATTTACATTAACATTCAAGCACCTAAGTATTATTATGGGGCTCTTATGAAGGCTAGAAATATTTCGATTCATTGCAAATCTCATGGAAAAAATCATCTCAGGAGCATAGGCGTGCGCGCAGGGGGGGGGAGCCCCCCTAATCACCTAAGAGGGGGGGGGGGGCAAAATCTGCCCCGTACATTGACCCTTGCAATAGCAATTATATGGACACTCTCGGCGGATTTTCGCCGTCGCCGTTGCCGTAATTTTCCGTATAAAGTTCAAATTAATAACATCACTACGCGCATTCTAGCCGCGGGTAAAAGCTCGCGAGCGCTGGCGACGAACGCGGCTGAAGCGGAGATTAAACTAGCCGGCCGTCTGTCTCCGCCGCACGGACAGCGCATGAGATAACATCTTCCCGCGTGCGGGCCTGCCGTCGATTGCTCATCAAACAGAGAGGAAACGCCCCACCCGTCTTTCGTAAGGAGCATGAAGGGACGCCAGGGGAGCGGAAGGGGGGGCGCTTTCGAAGGGCGCAGTCGCTTGCGCGCGCGCTATCTCAAGGCATCAGGAGACGACTCGTAAACTTGCTGTGCTCTCAACGCTTATTTCGCGTTTAGAGAACTCAGAGCAAGAAAACGCTTCGGTTCCTGGAGGGGCCATTTTCCCTTAAACCAGCCAAAAGAGTTAGCTGCTAGTCTTACTTCGTTTCACAATACAATTTTTTGGTATCGCATTCATTGCTTTGCTCTTAAGCGAAACTGAGTTTTTTTTAACCGTTAGCTATTGACCCCCGAAAGCGAGGGGCGGACGTGTAACATGGCATAGCCGCTTCACTGTGGGCCGTCAGCGACGGGCCCGCTACTGACAGCTGCGCATTTGCGGCTGCTCCGACCAAGAGATATGATTTTACTAATGAGATGACATTTTTAAAAAAGCAAGCAAAAAATTCGAATAGGAACCCTAGCACGTGAGCTCAAAAGGGCAGGGCCTTTTATGGGGTATTTACCGCAGAGTGATTACAGACTCGGACGTGCTGGCGGAAGGAATTACGAAAAAGCTGTTCTGGATGAAAATCCATGGACAAAGTATATCTGAGGAAAAGTGTCAACGCGTTTCCACCGTTCGCGTGCTCTTCCATAAACGCGAAGCAAGGAAAATTCGATATTGTCCCATATATCTACTGCGAGCGATCCCAGATTTCACTCCGCGATGTCCGGAAACAGAAGTGACAGACATTTTAGCGGCACTCATGTAGTTATTACTGAACATTGCTTTCCCTACGTGCCCTGCAACGCTTGAAACGAGCTATCAGCAGCGTTTCTGGAACAGACGACGTCCGCCGATGAATCGCCGTCGCACTTTCTCGCTACCGATAGGCCTAGACGTCACGAGCCTCAGCGGAGAGCGCGTTTTGCTGTCGAGCCGACTTGCAGAACAGAAGCTGTCTCGGCACCGTGCATGGCATCGTGGCTTACTCGGAACGCACGCACGAGCGCTATTTATTCAGCGGAATAATTCTTGGTCCATGATTGCGACTTTATTGGCAGCCCCAAGATCGAGCTGCACATGTTCTGACGCGCCGGCGGTGCGATTTCCGGTGATAGACGCCCCCAAACCCGAGACTTTGGCGCAGTTTGGCGCAAATTTCGTCGATATTATAAGGATGGCGCAGTAAATACAATTTGGCGCACTTTGGCGCAGTTGGCGCAGGAGTGCAATCACTGAAATTTCATTCAGTCGTCTATTTTTTGGTCTTCACAACAACTACAACTACGTATATTGTGAAAGGGGCCAAGCAGAAAAAGCGATTGCTTTTACCCTTGACACCGGACACTCTAAAGTCCTTTCTCTCGCATACCGTGGTGTTCTCTCTCACGCAGCGTGCGCAACTCAACAATGCAGCCTTTCAACGAACGTCCGCATCACGCTGCTGCTAGAACCGCCAGGTTGAATTCCCCGGCAGTGTTACTTGCTTCGTCATGGTCTCGGGAGGCTATGGTTTTGTCGACAGTGTGGTGCATTCGAGTCTGCACAATGGGTGCCGTCAATAAAGGCCCCGAAAAACAGCGCAGTTTTTCAAAATGTTTGCACTCCCGCTGCTTTCACAAGCAGCGGCATTTCTTTTTGCAACATTCATATGAGGAAGCGGACCTAGTCACGGAGCCCACAAACCACCTAGAGAACTTGGCGCAGTGCCGTGTGTTATAGGCGCCAACTGCTTTCTGCAAAGGGTACTTCAGAGCAACAAAAGAAGTTTACTGCAAAATACTTCACTTCTGCCTATGTGTCAGGCATATTAATGGCGTGATGAGATCTTTAGTCTCGTTCTTGGCATCCGCAACATATCAACACTGTTGCCAATAAACAAAAAACAAACGAACAGGTGCATGCATACTGTTTTACTCTTATACAGTTGGCCACTGTCAAAATAATTTCATACTCAAAGCAGACTAGCTTTGAAGAAATCGCTGCCGTTCAGTGCATGAATGAGAACACGAAACAAATGTTTTAACTTTTAAAGTGTGAAAATATACAAGGTCAGGTAAAATTACGTAGACAAAGCGCTGTGGATTTTTACTTGCCCTTACACTTTTTCTCTATGTCTCTTTACATGTGCCTGCATACTTTGCTTCAAAGTGTGCAAATTACACAAGATATGGAGACTGAGATGTGAAGTGCTACATCTTCTTTACTTGTCCTTGCAATTTTTTCTGTCTCTTTACTTGTCCCTGTGCAATTTTCTTTGAAGTGCACAAATTATACAAGGACATGTAAAATACATACACACAGCATTATGGATTTTTACTTGTCCTTGTACTTTTTTCTGCCTCTTTACTTGTCCCTATGTAATTTTCTTTAAAGTGTGCAAATTATACCAGGACGTAAAAATACATACACACAGCATTATAGATTTTTACTTGTCCTTGTACATTTTTCTGTCTTTTTACTTGCCCTGTGTAATTTTTTAAAGTGTGCAAATTATACAAGGACATGTAAAAATACATAGACACAGCATTATAGATTTTTACTCGTCTTTGCACTTTTTTCTATGTCTCTTTACTTGTCCCTGCGTAATTTACTTTAAAGTGTGCAAATTAGACAACGACACGTAAAAATACGCAGACAAAGCACTATGGATTTTATTGTCCTTGCACATTTTTAAGGTTCTGTAGTTATCCCTGCATAATTTGCTTCAAATTGCACAAATTGCATAAGGACATGTAACAATATGTAGACAAAACGCTACGTCTTTAACTTGCCCTTGCCCTTTTTTTATCTCTTTACTTGTCCTTCTGTAATTTGTACATAAAAAAGCTAAGCGAAACGCCAACATGTCGAAACTTGCATTCTTTTAACAAATGTAACCACTGCAAAACAAAGCAGACGACTCACCGCACCACACGTCACATTCATCTCTTCGTCCTCGTAATCGTCTTCCATGCCAGACTCAGCCCCCTCCAACTGTTCAGTCTGCGCCATAAGATAGTCACAGCATGCATCAGTCTACTAGAAACATATTTACTTTCCCAGCCCCATGTTCCTATTATTATTACTGAACTGTTTGGAATGGAAAAGCTCCAAACAAAATGGTTTGTGGTGAGTGTGCTCTGCTACATTAGTGAGCCATGCAGTCTGGATGGAGACTTACTGGCAAATTGCGGCTCAACATTTCAAGTAAAAACAAAGCTAAGCAATGTCTGCTAAAACAGAATTGATGATGCTGCTACCACCCAGGATAATGTTAAATCACACCTGACCTGAAAACCAACTGAGCCTTACAGCTCTAGGGTCATGCAAATAGGGTAAAGCTTTTTATTTTCTATTATTCTCCATTGAAATGAGAAAATAATAACAAGAATCATATAAGATAAGTGTTGAAACCTTGTAATCTTGGTAATCCTATTTGGTTTCCATTATTCTTAATGCAAATACATTACTTCCCTTACAGAAACATCAAAGCCTTGAAAAAGATGAAGACGCATCAATGATATGTACAGGCGCTTAGGCAACATTAAATTCTTGTCAGACCGGCATTAATACATCAATATGCGCACTTTAGGACTGCATGACTGTAAACAGCCAGCATGCGGCTTTAAGGGGAGATGCAGGTCGAAAAACGCGAGTTTTCTAAAAAATTATCGATTTTTTGTTTTCACCTGTTTCGTTAAGATTAGTACCTCTACTGTTCTGAAAAAAAAGAAATCTATGTTGAGACTCAACTGGAAATGCTTTAAAATTGCGTCTAAAGAGCCCAAGGTGGCTGTCAAAAGGCCGAAAGTGTGTCATCTTCGAGCACCTTGCCGCTGATAATGTGCCGCCGCTCGCCATTGTCGACAGCATGAGGCAAAGTGCCGAGCCTCACTCTTCAAATAACGACGATTTCCCGCGCTGCTGCAGCGCAAGAAATAATAAAAGAAGCACGCTTTTGCTGCCTTTCTCGAGCGCCGTGACTGGCTTTAAATCACGTCGTATGGATCGAGAGCAGCCATTGGCCGCAGCGCTCCTGTGTGTGCTGTGAAGCCTACTTGCAGGATCCGTGTCTCGTCGAGCAGCGCAGCTGAACAACGCTTTTCTCGAGTGCTTATCCATTATGGATGAAGAAAGCCGTAGGAAGCGCGGTCACCGGCCTGTGAAATTTCACACGGCGCACGCGGCGTCGGCGTGCGCTGAAGAAAAAATCTCTTGTCGAGGAGTCAGCTCGAAAGAGCCATGAGGGCCAAACCTATGGTGCTGGCGGATTTTAATGGCAGTGGCCACTACAAGGAAGATTGTTCTTTCTTGTGTACAAATTTCGTCGCATTCAATGACATCTTTGATAAATAAACATGCAATTTTGACTTTAAAACTCGTTTTTCTCAAAACACAAATTTTACCATTTTTGTCAATGTGCCCCTCCTTTTTCGGGTACTTCTGGTGCTCAGATTTGCATGAAATTTTTCCCAAATTTTTTCCAAAGTACGAGAAATGCAATTATCTTGTTTAAGTTACAATATTCTTATTATATAATAAAAAAAAGTTATGTAAATTTTTAATAGGGTAGGAGAAATATGAACTTCCCACGTTAAAATTTTTCACGTCTAGTACATATCTTTTATGGACTTCCTAATTAGTTATTTGCATTCCACACTTTATTTGAAACATTATGAACTATCAATTGTAAAAATTATTGAAGTTTAGGTCTGAAAAGAGGGGGGCAAAAGGCTTAAGTTTTTCACTTTGTCATGTTGCAGAACTAAAAGTATGCAACTTCCAAGAAAACTAATTAATATTTGAAATCAGCGTAAAAATCTCTACAAACACCCTAAGTTTCATTGCTCTAGGATGAATATTTAAAAAAAAAAGTGTCTTCGACCCGCATCTCCCCTTAACATTGACTTATTTCTTTTAGTGAAACCTTCTACTAATCTAGATTAAGGAGAATTACCGCATTTACTCGAATATAACACGAATCTTTTTCCAGATTCCTGCTACCTGAAGTCGACTCTCGCATTACAATCTAATACCAAAATTACTGAAATTCAAGTTGTCTAAAAAGTGCATGATGCACACAATTTTCATCTTTGTTTTATTTTTTCTTCTTGGACGCAATGAAAATTCACCTCTCACGTTACAATCGAGTAAATACGGTACACAACGCAAGGAGCAAGAGGGTGTTCTGACCTTTGGCGGCTCCTCTTCAATCACCTCGTCATCGCTCTCGACGACAATGACATCGTCCACCGTGCTAGACTGCTGCGGCTCTTCCGCACTCGTTCCGGCGAGAGAACTCGACACACCTGAAAGAAAAAAAAAAGTCTTTCAATTTGAAAAGACGAGAACCCAAAACACACAACACAGAAAAAAATGTGAAATACTTCAGGCGTCGTCCTTTGTTATGCAGAGCTTATTTATATCTCCAACAATTCGTTAAGTTCATGTTTCTTATTAGAAGTTCCCTTGCATCACTTTCCACGACCAAAGTGAATATGCAACAAATTGTGCCAAAAGCAAGCCTAATTGTATGCTGAATACTTTTAGTATAATTTCTGAATGATGAACAGTATTAGCATCTATTAGTACACCGCAAGCAATGACACAGCAATACCTGCCAGATAAAAACACTAGTGGAGCTTTAGGAACAAATAATGAGTTACTCACACAACTCTATTTTCCCAAAGTTCAATGGTTCACTAATATGTTAATTAGTCTATGATGTAAAATTACCATAGAACAGAACATCAACGCTACGTGCGAAGTCACAGCTCATCTCTCTTTTTGCTTGAGCTTCAACATCTTGCTAACAAATTACCGTATTTACTCGAATCTAAGCTGATGTTTTTTCGAAAAAAACAATGTGCGAAAGTAAGGGGGGTCGGCTTAGATTAGAGTACAATGAACAGGTTTGTTTCTTTTCTGGCCTTGCGAATTTCGGGGGTCGGCTTAGAATCGGGGCCGGCCTAGATTCGAGTAAATACGGTATAGCTGTACCTGCTTTACCCTTCAAGCTTATTCAAGATTTGTACACAATTAATTAGCCAAGAAATACGGAGTCTTTAAGACGACAGCGGGCGAGCTGGGAAGAGACCCACCTTCCTCGATTGGTTCGACCAATGGTGATGCCTCCTGGGTGCAGATGACCTCGGCCGTGCTCATGGAGGGTTTGAGCTTCTTGGAGAGCGGGGACTCGGATCGTGGTGCGGTTGACCCCAGGCTACTTTGTGTGTCCGAGCTGCACGAACATCGCCCCTGTTCAACTACTGCAACACTTACCACAAAGCGGGGATGACAACAAGAATGTGCATAGTGCCACAAAGGCAAATATACCTGCAGATGACAGTTATTAAGACTCCACCTGCAACAAAACTCCACTTTGGCTAAATTGGTTAATATTAGGGGTGCGAATATTCGAAATTTCGAATATTTTTCTAATAGTCCTTGCTATTCGATTCGATTCGCACTGAAATTTTACTATTTGAACTTCCCAAAGACAAATGCAGTCAACGTCCGGTTGAAAGTGACCCCTTCAGATTTTCAATATGCCTCACCTCATTACACTCTCGTATTGCGGCAAAGCTGCCTTTCAAGCTCCGTTTCGGTCGAACTTAGCCAAAGACAAAGTCCGGTTAAAAGTGGTCCCTAGATTTTCAATATGCTTCACCTGATCACACTCCCGTATTGCGGCAAAGCTGCCTTTCAAGCTCCGTTACAGTCGAACTTGGGCAAGAGAGAGTCAACGTCTGATTGGAAGTGGTCCCTAGATTTTCAATATGCTTCACCTCCTCACACCCCCGTATTGCGGTAAAGCTGCCTTTCAAGGTCCCTTACGGTTGAACTTAGGCAAGAGAGAGTCAACGTCCGATTGGAAGTGGTCCCTAGATTTTCAATATGCTTCACCTCATAACACTCTCGTATTGCGGCAAAGCTGCCTTTCAAGCTCCGTTACGGTCGAACTTAGGCAAGAGACAAAGTCCAGTTGGAAGTGGTCCCTAGATTTTCAATATGCTTCACCTCATCATACCCCCGTATTGCGGCAAAGCTGCCTTTCAAGCTCCGTTACGGTCGAACTTGGGCAAGAGACAGTCAACGTCCGATTGGAAGTGGTCCCTAGATTTTTAATATGCTTCACCTCCTCACACCCCCGTATTGTGGCAAAGCTGCCTTTCAAACTCCGCTACGGTCGCAAATGTATTAACTCAAGAAAACGCTGGTTCCAATATGGAGATGAAAGATGTGGCAGAGTTGGGGGCTCAATTAATGCTGTTTTGGACCTGAAATTTGGGCAGGAAGTGCGAAAAATTGGACGCCGAAGCTTTTTAGCATCCAAAATTTCAGATGTTCTTATATATCGACGTCTACGAGGCAGATTTGGAACTCCGGACTTGAAGAGAGCACACCCTTGTCTGCCACATCAGTTGGCCTTCCACAAAAGTTGAAGGAGGAGGAGAGGCTGAGGAAATGGCATCTCTGCCTATCACGTGTAAAGTGTTGTCGGCAACACTTTGGTTGCACCAAATCATGTACATAAATACCATTCGGCCTCTACATTGTCTCATTCTTGATAAGAAAGACAACTATGAAATATGACCCCACCAGCACTTCAACCTAGCGAAAAGAAACACTTTTATGTTGCTATCTCACAAGAACATACTTAGGGATTCTTTGCAACATTTTCTGTAATTTCACTTCGAATTATTCGAAAAATGTTTGAGAAATATTCGAAAATTATTCCAAATTATTCGATTCGATTCGCACTCAATCTTTATTATTCGAATTCGCTTCGCACCAAAATTTTGCTATTCGCACAGCTCTAGTTAATATGCCACAGAAACTGAACCTTACCAAAGATAAGATTAGCTATGCAAATTCCACACACAATATTTTGCTGCGAATGTTTTTCACTGGATCGCTTCCGGCATGTACCATCCAATCGGCTCAAAATAGCAGCTTGCTGATACATGTATTTCCTCAATATGCAGGAGTCAAATTCCAACACAGTAATGTTACAGACGTGTTCATAGACCAATTACAATCACTTCATACATACCCATACCTTGGGAGCGTACACCAAACTGTTTTTTTTAATGAATCACATCTCCTTCCCCTGCCAAAAATCCTTTCTATTGCCAAACACATCCTGCACTCACATGCATGCCATTGCCTTGAGGGTTTCAAGTTTTCAACCAAACAAGCGACATAAGACATTTTACCTGGATGGCTCCTGGTCCACATCCCGCGGCCGCTTGTGTGCTCCGGCTGCTCCAGAGGCCGACGATGGGCCCATCGGTCTAGGTGGCTGCAGAGGAACAACACACATTTCATCATGCAAGACTCAAGTCATGGGATACAAATGACTCAGATACAACAAACCTGGTCATACTGAATCTCTCGTTTCTACTGACCATTGTAATGCACATGTTATGAATTAAGCGGTTTTTAAAAGATTGAAAAACATAGCAGCAAAAAATTTTAAAGTTGTTTGAATCACTAAAACTTTGAATTAATCGAGGCCTACTGTGTTGTTTCTTAGTAGTAATGAAGGTGGCGGATCTAAAAAAACAGAAAAAAAAACTTACACCATTTCCCGCTAAGAGGACCATGAGGCGATGCGAAGCCGAGCACTTGCATGATCGCGTTCCGTTGGCGTTCATTGGGCATGCTACCGACCTCGCGTCGTGGAACGCGAAGAGGACGCTACGCGCGTCTTGTCTTCCCTCTAGCCTGGCGTTAATTCTCACAGTGGCGAGCGGGGACCCGGTCGACGAGCGTGCAAGAGGGGGGCAGTGTAGGAGAGGAGAGAGAGGGGGAGGGCCGCGCATGTCTGGTGCTCATCGCGGCGTTGCGCAGGAGAGATTTCGGCATGTCTAGCCCGCGTTTCAGAGGAAGACTGGAAAGGGGAGGGGAGAGGGAAGTTGAGAGGGGAAAGGGGAAGAGGACAGGAGGAAGGTGAGGGGGAGTGGAGAGGAGGGTGTGTGGAGAGGGGGTAATGCACATGCCAGTAAGTGTGGTCACAGCACGGACACCACCACCACCACCACCGGATTGCACTCCGCCATAAGATACTTCGCATCTAAAAGAAGAAGAATGCTAGCACGCAGCAAGAACACTTTAAACCAGGGGTTTCAAACTCACATCAGCTACCAGGCCGCAGTCCCGAAATTAAGTCCCACAAAGGGCCGGGCCAGTGAAAAAGTTGGAAGCCGTGGGGAGGAGGAGGGAAGGGGTGGGTGGTTTGAACAAATGTTGGAAGAAGGCCTTTGCCATATCTCACATGTGGATCATTTATGAAACGAATTTGACGTCAGATTCGATAAACATATCGCTGCCTATTTCCACAATCACTAAAACCTGGACTGAAGTAGACAGAGTTTTCGCTCCGCAATTATGTTTCCACACAAGGTGATCGTATGGGGTGCCTCCGAAAAAAGAAATGCTTAAGACTAGTCACATCTGTGTAGCTTACCTGAACAAAACGTTCGTAATCAAGATAGGTGAGAAAATAATGCAGGTACCATTTAGCAATAACCGCTAGCCACAAAGTAAAAAAAAAAATGGGCGAAGACTATCATGTGCGGGCCACGGGCCGCTTGCGAAAGGTCGGTGGGCCGTGTGTTTGAGACCCCCTGCTTTAAACATTCACTACAGCAATATTTTCTCGAAACCGCTTTCTTTTTTGTTTGCGTGATGACGCAAGGGTAGTCATGTGGGGCAGAACGTTGTGACATTTTAGTGCTGGCTACTACGACTCACTCGATCCCTCGCCATCATAATTTGTTGTTTGATACAGCTACTGTAACGCAGTCTGACATAGCAGCATCACAAGCAATGGAGACACATTCTTAGCGAGCGCACTCTACTCCACAAAAGCAACAACGACCACACCGATGTGCAGACGATGCCACACATACCAGCCGCAGTGCTGGGCTCCGCCGGTTGTGCCGACGGCGTGACGGTGACCGACACCGTACTGGTTGGCACCACGAGTTCAACACCAGAGTCTGTTCCTGCAAAAGGAAGGTGGGAAAAAATATGATCAGACACATCATATCGCCACACGCGTTTATTAAGGCGAAAGCCTTAGATGCCTTGTCAATAGGGGTGTGCGAATATTCGAAAGTTTCGAATATTCGTCGAATATTCGAAAGTTTCGAATATTCGTCGAATATTACATTCGAATATTCGTATTCGATTCGAAAATCGTGTATTCGAAAAGTTTCGAATATCCGATAACTTCGAATATTCGAAAGATTCGAATATGCGATTCGATTATCATGCATAAATAACTCGTCTTCCCCATTTCTGCTGCGTTCGTATCGCTAAAACATTGCCGAGAGGGGCGATAACATCATAAGTACACGGAGGCATGATATCTGCCTGCGACGAGCGCCCCAATACGTATGATTTACTGCTGGTGCATCTCCGACGTGCAGCGCTGTTGGCAATCATGTACCGTACATTTTCAATATTATGCGGTCGTAACGTGCTGCACTACCACTCGTTCACTACGCGGGACCACTTCTGAAGAAAGACAGTGACCCACGTGACTGGTGGCGGACTGTAGGCACCTTCAGATACCCCAGTCTGGCAAAGCTTTGCCCCATGTACCTCCCTATACCAGCCACTTCTGTTCCAAGCGAGCGTGCGTTTTCAGTGGCAGGGGGGGTTGTCTCTGTTAGAAGGGAGCGCCTGCTGCCTGATCATGTGGAGCAACTCATATTTCTTCATGATAACATCTAGTCATCACTTTCATTGTGCCGTGATATTTGCTTGCGTTGTGGTGTGTATTGTGCTAGCCTGGACATTGTGTTCTGGAGATAGCAGTGTATGTTATGTTGCCAGTCAGGCTGTTAATGTTTTTTTTTCAAATAGCTACATGTTAAATAAATATTGTTACTGTGGAGGCATTTTTTCTTTGATATTCGATATTCAATTCGATATTCGAAGGTGGATACAGCATAGACCGCTTATAACGTAAGTCGCCGGAGTCGCGAATATCCGCACTATAAGCGGTACCGCACTATAACCAAAACAACATTTTTGAAAGGTTGCACGTGTGCAAAACATGACCAACAGGCAGGCGCGCGATTCCGACTATCGAAGCATGCGACTGGGACGTAAGTTTGCATCTGCTTACATTTGAAAATGTTGAACGGTTAGCGTCCGCGGACCTGCGGTGCCGACGTAACGAACGCGGAAAAAATGCGCCGTCACGATAAGTCGCCGCGGTATCGCACTGCGCGTGCGCGATTTCGAAAACGGTGGCGACCACAAACCACCACACCAGTGTTCCACACGCACGCCCGCGTTTTCGTTAGAGATGTAAGTTACCCCTTCTAAATGCAACAACTGCAAAATGTTTCATTGACTCGGCAGCAAACCGCAACTTCTGTAGTACGCGGCCGCCGACATGGCAGCTAGCGCTTGTTAGGCCTAGCGTGCGCGTTGCAACTTGGCATGCCGTCGCGAGAAGCTTGCACTAGACGACACGGAGATCGGGCGTAGAATAGATCGCACTCGCGAGCTAAACCGAGGGGCATCACGCGTGAAAACGAAGTTTCGGTTCGCTGTCGGGAGAACAGCCGCAGCAACCATCCTGAAAAAGTATTTCAAGCTTGTAAGTCCGCCTGTTGGTGGCAAAGGCGAAAGCACAATCGCGTCTCAAAGCATTGTTACTTGCGGGGGAATCGAGGTCGCACGCGCGATATCTGCGCTCTACGACGAAGCAACTATTTTCCCGACGAAGACAAACAGCGCTAACGCGCCCTTGATGCGGACGCGGGCGCCCGTACGTAGCGGAGCGCGCATGTCAAGCGGCCGAAGAAAGGGGGGCAAAGGCTTCTCCGTGCCTCCCACCGCAGTCCCTTTTTTTCTGCCCCCGCTCCTTGTTCGTTCGTTCCGCGTCCCCTCCTCCTTCGTAACGCCCCTCCTCCCTCCCCCGCCGGCGCATCTCCGCTGAGAAGCACGCTCGCTCCCTCGCATCTCTGAGAACGTTCCGGCAGCCGCATTATAACCGGTCTTTCATCTCGGGGGACTGCACAATAAGCGGTATGCGTATACATGGAGTTCTATGGGAGGGTAAACGGGAGTCAGAAAAAACCGCATTATAGCCGGTACTGCACTGTAAGCGGTTACGTTATAAGTGGTCTGAGCTGTATTCGTATTCGATTCGTATTCGAAAAATTTGATATTCACACACCCCTACTTGTCAAACATGAAAATTGACCGGTGTCACGCGTTGGCATCCCACATTGGCGGCGCAAACACGAGTGATGCAAAAAATCATTACGTGATGACGTCATCATGATGTCACTGTGATGTCACATCGTGACGTCACTGTGATGTCACATCGTGACGTCATCACAACATCAGCTTGCTTGGTCAAAGGTGGGGCGATCCTGTAGGCAGCGTAAAACAAGGTGAAGTGCAGAAAGCTTACAGTGCCTCTGATCCTGCAGGCATCGCAAAAACCCGTTAGTTGCACAAAGCTTTTGGAAGGGGGCACGGGAGGTTCAATACATCAACTAAAAAGAAAAAGAAGAATAAGATGGCTTTCGCCTTTGAGTCGACTGAGGCTGACACATAAGGGACCCACCCTGTGAGTTTTTTGTTGTTTTGATGTGATTGGGTTTCCCCCACAAAAACTGTAACCGCCGCTCGGCACAGGCCGCATCACAATGTTTGCGACATTTCTTGGTTATTTTTACACCATTCTGATAAGATTGCATGTGCGACATGAGTAACCTAGTTTATTCTGGAGCTAACACGAGCCCCAGTGACAACGCTGGAATTTTCTACAATTCACGCACAATGAATGACGCGTTCTCTTGCCGATCAGATTACCAACGACCAACGATTGTGCGTGCCGCTATCAGTGCACAGCGTGTATTGCTTGTACTTTGAGTTTTCATTTTCTGGGCATAAGTTAGCCCAATAAAGAGTTTCGTCATTACCAGTGTGACTGCAGCCTTCTTCCGCGTCACCACCACGCGACAATATTTTACAAATGCAGTAAAGTCAAACTTCTATACAAAGAAACAACGTAGTAATGAAACCAGCAGACATTATTTGCATCCTTTAACAGTATTGTACTATGACACAAATGGAAAGGAATTAAAGGGGCCCTGCAACACTTTTCCGAGTTATAATGGAATAGTCTCACTATTAGCGCATGACACTTCACGAATCACATGCCACAAAAATCTTTAAAATCTGTCAAGTACAAGTGGAGTTACAGGTATTTGTTGCACGCTTGAAGCGCTTTCTCTCTCCTTTCGTGCCAGCGAGCGCACTGAAAGCTATGCAGGGAGGGGGATGACAAGGGGGCAAGAAGATGGTCTCTTCGTCAGCGCGTGTCATGACCTTGAGCACTTTCTTTCCTTGTTTTTCTTCAAATGCGCGGCTTTCAGAGTGATCGTGAGCACGTGTGCGAGCAGGTGGTGGCATCCCACGGCAGCCACGGTAACTGCGCAGCCCGCGATGCTCAAATCAGCCAACCGCCGTGGATGTGGGTATATGGCGCAGAAATTTGGGTATATGGCATCATTTGTAGAGAGAAGAGGGGGAGATTTTTAGCTGACTTTGAGAATTAATTGTAAATTCTAGGCCTCGTGCCGTGCTATAATGTTTGGCTTGCGTGTTCTCGGGAGCCTCGACTACCGATTGGCAGTGCTTTCTGACCATGCTCAAAAAGTGTTGCAGGGCCCCTTTAAAGTGGACAAAAAAGCAACTTTGCCGCCAGTAGGGATCGAGCCTACAACCTTCGGATAACGCATCCTATGCTCTACCGATAGCGCATGACACAATGTACAATATATCTGAAAGACTGACGCTTCATCAGTTGGAACCTGTTGGTACCCGATGAATGAATTGTAGGTGGCTTTATTTGCAGACTATTCAATGCAGAAATTTGGGCTAGTTCGTGATACATTTTATTAAGTGCAAATCCACATTAACGCAAAGAACAGACACACATACAGAGCAGCCCATGCAGTCTATGTGTCTTTTCTTTGTGTTAGCCCTGTTTTATGCTATGTTCACTTTATTTGCACCTTAGGTGTACACTTGGAACTATGCCATGCCTAGGAACCAGCTACAAGGTGATTACGCATTGTACTTCCATCTGATTAGGCGTAACAGATGGTTTGTTCAGCTACTTCCCGGTTGTGTTTCACTTTAAGCTTATCGCAAAAACCAGCATTATTTAACACCCTTGGTGCATACCGGGCAACGAGACATCGGGTGTTGCTGAGCTCGCTTCCTGAACAGGTGCCACAACCACCGTCGCTGGCTGCACCTCGGCTTGCTGCACGGCAGGTGAGGGAGTCACCGCGGCAGCGACTGATGCAGACACCGCTGAGGACACCGCAGTGGACACCGATGTAGAGGTTGCCGCAGTGGGCACCGCGGCTGCTGTCACCAGAGTGGGCGCTGTTGATACTGCTGGACTCTGCACTTCCACTGCACCGGGAAAGCACTACTGAATTCCATAATAATAATTTGTGGGGTTTTATGTCCCAAAACCAAGGTATCATTATGAGGCACATCATAGTGAGGGGGCTCTGGAAATTCCGACCATCTGATGTTCTTTAACGTGCACTGACGTCACAGAGTACACGGGCCCCTAGCATATCGCCTCCATCGAAATGCGACTGCTGCAGCTGGATTCAAGCCCGCGACTTTCGGTTCAGCAGTAGAGGCCCATAACCATTGAGCCATCGCGGTGGATAACTGAATTGAATTCAAATAATTTTCCTTATTACATACATTACAAGTACCTTTCAATGTCTATTTTATAAAGAAGGAGGCCTCAAAGTCAAATGGTGCAAATGCTAACATACCAGCAAACCTGGTGACACCTCGAAAGGCTGCAGCGGCATCGTAAACAAATGATTGCCCGTAAAGTTTATAGATGTCAGTGATCATACTGGTATTCGTAACTATACGGCGTCGGCATGCATGTGTGATCTGCTGTCTCCCGTGCCTGATAACTGGTTGCCCCTTGCAATCTTAATGCACTTTTCCGCGTGACACCAGTGTACTGCAGTGAGAGTCACTTAAACATTCCGCACACAACCAGAAAGTTTTAGAGCCGATGTAGTTATTTTCTTTTCACGGTGGTGCTAGCACAGTATTTTGGGAGATATATGGCCATGCCCATACAATCAGAAGGATTGCTCAAAATTTGGGAGTCTCCCGGGCAAACCGGAAGAGTTAAGAGGTACGTACTAATATTTACACCATTTGAAACAGGGCTCTTTATGCGGTCAGTAAAAAAAAAATTATGGCAGCTTTGCACTAGTGGTGCCGGTCCTGAAGGAAGAGCGCAGCTGGGTGGCCTTCATTGTTTCTCTTTATTTTCTTTCTTCTCTTTCTCTCTGCTTCTTGTATCTGTTTTTTGTACCTGTGGTTTCCTATTTCATTCTTTCTACACTCAAACCTCATTACACCAAAGTCACATCTGCCACGAAAATAACTTCGTTATATCCGAAAATTCGTTAAAAACGTTTATTTGTAACACTGTATCTATGACAACACTATTCTTCATTTACTTCGTTATAACCGATAATTCGTTATATCCATGTTCGTTATATTGAGGTTTGAGTGTATTTCTCTCTTTCTTTCTCTTTCAGTCTTGCTCTCTTTATCGTGTCTGTTTCTTTCTATCTTTCTCTCTCTTTGTCTTTCTATCTCTTTATTCCCTTCATTACTCTCTATTTTTCTCTTTCTTACTCTCTCTCTCTTTCACGCGTTTGACATGTTCCATTTCGCCGAGCAGAGCTTTTGTTTTAACGATTGCACCTGCTGTACTCGGTAGTGGGGCTTGTCCAATTCCTGTGGCATATACCCACCTGTGCTTTTGTACGAACACCAAAGTTTCTACTGCCGGCTTAAACAGCTCAGCTGTTAATATTTTGTCGTAGTTAGTCTTTAAAACCGAGGTCTGCACCCCAACCACTCACCCTCTGGAGGTGGAGCAGCTGCGGCACTCAAGGCTGCGGTCGGTGCCACGGTGGCGAGGCGGGCAGCCTGGGTGATGGGCCGGATGCTAGCAGTAGGGGTAAGCCGTGCCACGCTGGGTCCTGGGCGCTGCAGCACGGCTGCACTCTGTGCCGGTGGCGTCAGCGGCCGCACGTTGGCCGTGACCGGCTCGCTGGGTGCGCCACTCCCATGGCCACTGCACGCATGATTTACGAATGATTTACTCTTAAAAGGGTGCTGTGCAAAAGAACCATAATACAAAAAGAAAGAACACGAACGTTATTTTGTGTACCACCGCTCTAAGATGAATTACCAAATCACCCAGCAGTCCGTCCTTCTGAAATGATTTACTTGCCGAGTGCTTTGCATGAAATCCCACAGTGTGTGGAATCCACCAGAATTTTTTTCCCAATTTGAACCACAGGTTTGTGCTATTTTTTTTTATGCTTCCGTGAAACACGTATCAGTGGTGCACTGATATGATGAAGCATAAATATGGAGCATTTAGCACTCTATCACTTGCAGTAGTGCAGGTTTCCGTTTGCCTGCACATGGCTTGAGACACCCACACAAGCAAAGCAAAACACATAAACATTCGCAGTCTGTGGTATTTTTGTCAGGAGACTTCTAAGAACGTAATCATAGACAGCTAAACAAAACTTGCTCGTTAGCAGAATTTTTCACATGCGACGCAACCTTAGTAAAATCGTACAAGTCTAGATACATGAAATTGACTTAAATTTCACAGATTTGCAGAAGCTTGTATGGAAGATTAGACAAAAGCAGGGAATTGATGAGAGATGAAAACATGCAGTCAACTCACCCTGTCCTCTCCACAGGTGCAGTTACCATGGTAGGTTTAGCTTGCTTCTGCTGCTGTTGATTCAGCTGCATAATTTTTTTTTTCAAGAAATACAGCAACCAAACCCATGGCTTGGCATGAGCCATGCATGGCATGCTAATATGAGTCATAGCACTGTCCCAAAGCTTTGAAGAATGATTTTGCCGTTAATTTTAATTTCAACCATCAACAGAGTGGCATAGCTGAAGGGCAAACAAAACATCAAAATCGTTTGCTGCTTGGCAATCATGACTAGAGAAAGCATTTCAAATCCTCAGTGGTCAGAGCTTTAAAAAAACTTGTAGAACATGCCACACAAGTTTTTCTTGCCTTTTTCAAGTCCTAGCTGTACAACTACAACAATAATGGACGAATTAAATTCAAGCAAAAAATTACAAAGTAGAACACAGCTTTCTATGCCACATCAGTTCTGCAGAATCCCATAAGAGAGTGGAGGAGTTATGAGAGAGAAAATTGCCATCCACTCATTTGGAGCACCAAGCTTCAAGGAGGGCGACTGCCTCTGCAAGGTGTTGGTGCCGGGCTCAAGTCCCACATCGGGACGAATTTTTCGTTAACTAGGAAGCTTTTCTTCCTGAGATATCCATATGAATTTCCTAGTAGCTTTGTGCTACGAACGTGAGGACAGCAGTTCTCCCTTTCATAGAAGAGCTTTCGCAAGCAATAACTTGGGAACCCTATCCTGCGCTTCTAATTACACTTGAACTCCATTACAATGAAGTTGCATCTGACATGAAAGTGGCTTCACTAAGTATAAAAATTTGTTATAAACGAACATTATAAAACCCCCAAAATTCGATTGGCCTCACCTTCTGGGTGAGTTCGTCCACCTGTCGCTGAGCCCTGTCGAGGGCCTCGCGGGTGTCGCGCATCTCCTTCTCCTGGCGCAGCAGCCGACCCTCGAACTGCGACCGCAGGCTGCTCTCCCGCAACGCACTCTCCTCTGCACAAGCCACAACAAGGAAGCCTTCTAAGACCCTTTTATCCTTTTGTTCCGTTTACCATTCCTGGGCCAATGATTCCTACAGGAATTGATGCATGACAGTAGCATCCAAGTTGTGAATTGTTGGCGTAGTCGTAGCAACATTCGTAAGGAAGACGAGTGCAAATGTGGTACAAAAAGAAGAAAAGACGTCGACAAGAAAAACACGCTGAAGCATCTATACTATCCCAACTCTTTTCATTTAAAGCAAAAGCCATTATGAGATCACAACAACAGTGCCGTAGTTGTCCACCGCTCCCGCCGGTGTCCGCAACCGCTATCACGCAAAATAAGAAAAATGAAATGATAAAAAATACCCAGGATCGGATGGGATTTGAACCCAGAACCCCTGCGTGGCAGTCGAGTATTCTACCACAGAGCCATCCTGGTGCTTGAAACTCCTTTGCAAAGAAGACCCTATACAGGTGTGATGTCGGGCAAGGAACCGCATTAACCAGGGATCACACAATGTGCTCAACGAGTGTGTTATTTAAAGCTTTCCACCCACTACAAAGCTCAGCCATAATTCTTCGTCATCAGCCACATGCAGCATCAAAAAGTACACATAATGCCTTAGAGATGTGTAGCGGGTACCTCGCTTATGCACAGAAAGACAAATAATGGCATTGTGGGAGCTTTCCTACTTCACAAAAATTATGATTTATGGCGTAGTTGATACCGTGCATGTGTACTTGTATTAGCTGCCCCAAGAGAGTTTATAACGGGCTCTAGAAAGGCCGCTCTTTCACTTTCACTGTGATTGTGCTATGCATTAAAAGCAGACCTGGCTTTTTTTATAGCAGTGGGTAATCTTTGCATGCTGTGATCATGCTGCTTACATCAGAAAAAAGAAAAGCAATAACAGTGCTGTTGCTCCATAGAAACGTGTCTTGAAAAGGTGCACTAGCGAACACAATGCTCCGGTACAACAATTATGCACCAAGTGAAACTGGTGGCTCACGTTTCAACTGCTCCATGGAGGCGATGCGCTGGTTGAGACCTTCGAGGTTCTGCTTCAGGGTCTGGTTCTCCTTGGTCAGGGCTTCATTCTTGGCTACATCATGAACAGGAAACTGAGTCATCACAAGTAGACTGAACGATGACACTGCAACTTTTCTCCACAAAGCCAGCAGTAAAATTGACAGCAAGAGTGACAGATTCAACAGGGTCATTACCTTACGCAATAAACAGCAGAGAAACTAAAAACTAAGTTAACTCCTGGTGCTTTACATACCAAAACCACAATGTGATTATGCAACCTTCAAGTGCCTTGCGCACTGATAAACAGTGAGATCTGTGGGCAGGGAGTTAAAAGAACGCTGGCAGGAGGAACAAAGCCAGAGAATTTGTTTCAATGTTGCACACGTACTGTTGAAGTCGGCGATGCGCTTGCGTGCCTGCACGATGAGGCCCTTGGCCTGGCTGGCCGCACTGTTTGCCTGCTCCTTCTCGGCAGCAAGCTGCACGCTTTCCTGCACACAAGAGGGCATGCACGTGCACCTGCAAATGCTTCTTTTTGCTTTGTTTCAACAGCTATGCACAGTAAATCACTGGAATCTGAACAAAACGCAAAGATTTATCAGACAGCTGCGCGTGACAGCCGCAACTTTTATGATTTCATTCATTTTTATGCCTGGGAGGTCTTACAGGTCACTTTAGGGCAGGGGCCTCAAACACGCCGCCCACAGACCTTTCGCTGGCGGCCCGACCTACATACGACTGTCTCCGTCCCACATCGTTTTTTTTAGTAAGTATGTTAATGACCTACATAGATGTGATTGGTCTCAAGCAGTATGTTTGTGAGGCACCCCACTCGGTCCCCATGCGTTAAAACACAACCGTGGATGCTTCACTCATTCAGGAGATCAGCACTGATACATTTCTCGAAACCCGACATCAAATCCCCTTCTGAAATGACCCACATACGAGATATGGGAAAGCCCTTCTTTCAAATGGAGTCCCCCCTGTTCAAACCTCCTTCACAAGTATCGCAACTGCAGCCCGCTAGCTAAAGTGAGTTCGAGACCCCTGCCCTACAGTCTTTGAACTATGGAACCCTAGTCTGTAAAACATCTCCTTCATTTTGTGCACCGCTACTCTGGTAACAGTAAACTTGAAGTTGAACAGTCACCTTAGGGGAAAGGGGCAAAACTACTCACGGCCTTGGCACGGTCCAGCTCCTGGGTGAGGCTGGTCTGGCGCTCCTGAAGCTGGCGCACACTGGCGTCCAGGTCGGAGCGTGCCTGTGCCCCTTCGGTCTCGGCCTTTGTTTGGGCCTCCTCCAGCTCGGAGCAGCGCTTCTCCAGGGACTCCTTGGAGGACTTCAGCTCCTCAAACTGACTGCGGTAGTGGCGCGCTATCTTCTTCACCTGCACGTGGCAGTCGACAAAGCTAATGCAATTCGTGCCAGCAACTTTTTGCTTCTTCCTGACCAGACTGCATGAACAAAGATGCGTGTCTTATGTGTAGTAATGAATTCAAGCAAGAGACAAGTTCGGGGCAAGATGGGGGCCTGAAAAGATGCCAAGTCACTGAACAAAAAATGCTGCTGGAGCCAAAGTTCTGACTAGGAAACGTGCCTTCGTGAACGCTTTGACAAGTCTAATAGTTGAAATGGCTCCAACGACACTGTTCAACAACTTCTCACGCATCAGGGGAGAACACTGTCCTATTAACAAACAGACTACAACACGTAGAAATTTAATAATTTCCACACCATCATCTGAGGTTTAAGTCATACTATAAAAAAATATCATAGGTCCAACTGTACACACAAAATGAACTTCGCAATTATTTGGGACAAAAATGCCATATTAATATGAATCTGACTACTCATTACGCCACATCAATACGAATCTGGCGGCATTTGTGCAGTCTTGACTTCTCTCTTGCATCCGTGTTTGCACGCCCAGTCTTTTTACATGAATACCTGCCAAGTAGCTCCGCTCTCTGTTATTCTAAGACTACTTAAGGAGACGTTGCCAGTGATGTCAGTGTACGAGTCGAAATTAGGCAGATGTTACACGAACTGAAGATGGTGAAAACAAAGGTCTGTGCATTATTTAGCCTTAAATTTAAGTGAGTTTTCGAGTACTGTACTCGTGTTTCAGTGTTGACCCCTTTCATGCCAACAGATGCCTCTGTGGCATGGCGATTAATTATAATAAAGAAGTGTGTACTAATCAGAAATGACTGTTAATCAAAGGGTATTTAATTATCAATTCGATCCATACTCTGAAAACATTTTAGCACCAGTGGACAATGACAGAAGGGAGAAGTAGACAACACAAAGCCAATAGTGTTGTCTATGTCTCCTTTCTGCCCATGCCCGCTAACGCTAAAATGTTTTGCGAGTTCAAGTACCAACACGCCCAACATACAGCAGTGCTATCGATTTCATTAGATCCATATCTAATTCAGCCTCCGGAAATGCCATAATAATTCAATAATAATAATTCAAACATAATAATTAATAACTGTAGGGGTTTTACGTCCCACAACCATGATATGATTGTGAGGGATGCCGTAGTGGAAGGCTCCGTAAATTTTGATCATCTGGTGTTCTTCAACGTGCACCTAAATCTAAGTGCACAGGCCTCCAGTGCTTCGACTCCATCGAAACACGGCCACTGCGGCCGGGATTCGATCCTGCAACCTTCAGGGTCAGCAGTCGAGCACCATAACCACTAGACCAGTGTGGCGGGTGCCATTCAAACAACTCCATGCTGGTACATCTATGGAAATCGTCTAATTGGACAGCAGTATATAAGTCATCAAACAAACATCGATTCTTTCACTTTGACGATCAACTTGTGAGGTTGTACCTGGACGATGGTCTTCAGCTTCTCCTCCTTGTCCGCGCGGAGCGCTTGAAGCTCGGTGGCCGCCTTCTCAGCCTCGGCCTTCAGCAGATCGGCTTCCGCACGGACGGCCTGGAGCTCCTTTTGAGTGTCCCTCTGCAACGCGGCAATCTGCGACGAGAGCTCGGCACGCACCGCCTTGGTCTCTTCCGCGGCTGCGTTGAGACGCTGCTTGTAGTCCGCCACCTCATCCCGGTACGTCGCCAACTGCCGCTTGACGGCGACCAGCTCCTCACCGCGGTTGTGCGCCTCCCGCTTCAAGTTGGTGTTCTCCTCCCTGAGTGAACAAAGCACGGTTGAAAAAATTGCCACAGCTTGCACTGGTGGTGCAAGGCTGGAGCAAACAGTGGGGCAGCCTTCATTGTTTATTTTTCTTTCTCTCCATTTTTTTTCTCTTTTTTTGGTCTGTTTCTTTCTCGCTCTTTCTATCTTTCCTTCTCTTTTTCTCTCTTTAATTCTCGCTTTCTCTCTTTATAATAATAATAATAGCAATAATAATCTTTATTCTGTGTCTGTTTCTTTCTATCTCTGTCTATTTGTTTTTTCTCTGTCTTTCTATCTTTTTTCTTCCTTCCCTTTCCCTCTCTCTCTGCACTCATTATCATGCCCGTCGAAGTTATTGCATCCCACGCTAGACAAATCGGCGCAGAGAACAGCATGTGCCAGGCGCACGTGCTCGAGGAGCGAAGAAGATGAAGAAGAGGATGACGAGAGTGTGCGCTGGCATGATGATGATAGTTCTTGCTAAGATGAATCGGGGGTTTGCTGAGCTTAAACTGCTCTGTAGTGAAAATGTTAAAAAATTGAAATTAAATTTTGGGGTTTTAAAGGGACACTAAAGAAAAACACGATTTTTCTTGTATTGGTGAATTACAATTTCACAATAACAAAGGCACCACTCTTACCACGACAAGATGCTTGGTAAGGGAGAAAACGCGCAAGAAGAAAATACAGGTGGCGATGCTGCCTCGTAGTCATCATCATCATCATCAGCCTGTCTACGCCCACTGCAGGGCAAAGGCCTCTCCCATGTTCCGCCAATCAACCCGGTCCTGTGCTTTCTGCTGCCACGTTATACCTACAAACTTCTTAATCTCATCTACCCACATAATTTTCTGTCTGTGATCTACTTACCTACCTATTTACTTACCTACCTACTTACCTACCCACCTATTTTCTGTCATCTACCCACCTAATGTTCTGCCATTAAATTGAGGACGAAGCAGCGAGCGATGGAAAGGAAAATGATAGGTGTAACCTTAAGATACAGGAAGAGAGCAGAGTGGGTCAGGGAACAAACGGGGGTTAAGGATATCATAGTTGAAATCAAGAAGAAGAAATGGGTATGGGCCGGGCACGTAGCACGTCAGCAGGATAACCGGTGGTCATTAAGGGTAACCGACTGGATTCCAAGAGATGGCCTTGTAGTGTCCGCCACCAATTCACCGTGACATCACAGATTTTGACGGTGTATGCTAGGGCCTACGTAATCATTTGTCACTAAAATTGATACACATCGTGTTCTAAGGGACACATAGTCTTAATGTTGTGATTTTGATAGAATCAATGTGACCAAAGTACGCAAACAGGCTTTGAAATTTATGACGTCGCATTGACATGCTGAAGTTTCAGCACGAAATTGAAACATGATACTTTGACCTTCTTTTCTGATAACCCTCTTCTGATAATTAACCTATGGTGACAAAATTAAATGACAATAGCGTTCTGAAAGAATAATTTACCTGTCTAAACTTAATGTTTCACTTTAGAGTCCCCTTAAGTGCCAAAACTGCGATAGGATTATGATGCACACAGTAGTGGGCGACTCATGGTTAATTTCGACCACCTGGTTTTCTCTAATGTATACCTAAATTTTTTCTTCTCTTTTGCTCAGCCATGTATTTGTGTATGCATGTCTGGAATAAAGACTCAGACTAAACCCAAACACATGGGCATTTTAGCATTTCACCCCAGGGAAAATGCAACCATTGAGCGCAAAGCCGGGAGGCAGGTGCTTTCTTTAATACAACTACTGCAGCAGCAACCTCTGTTGAGAGGCTATGCTACGGATTGCCTGGAAACATAAAGTTAAACACTATGTACAGTACTCATGCATTAAAACGCGACAACAAATTTAGCATAACGACTGGCATGCGCATTGCTCGAGATAACCACGTCATGTCGCAACAAATCTGGTCTCTAACAATAATGCTGGCGCTGATCAACGTGTTCGAGTAGAAATTAAGCCGATACGACCCAAAGTGAAGACGGTGGAAATGTAAGTATGTGCGTTTCGTAGCCTTAAATTGTCCTGTTTCAATCCATGAGTACTGTACGCCTTTTAAAAGTCCGAGGAGTGACTCATATTTAAAAAGGGGTTCCCTGCCTATAAATATGACAGGATGGAGCGGAATTTGATGTCGGTATGATAACGGAAAATGCTTTCTTCTGTTCGCATCTAGTTCCGTACATTGCAGCAGGATGTGAAGCACAGTAAGACACTCGCCACATTTATCACACAAGGATGGATCACTACCGGACAAAAGGTATGAGGGTGTGCTGTGTGTATGTCCTATCCTAAGTCTGCAAAGTGTTACTTCTCTATAGCACGTTTTTGATATCGGTGGCCAATTAACAAGATGCGGCTTGATAAGATGCAGCTTATTTTGTGTTCGCCTATCCCATAAGCATTGCCAATAAGCCCTGAGCTTTCGTTTTAGGAAAGGCTTTAGGTCTAGTGCAGGTACAGCTTTGGATGTGCCGGCACCATTTTCGTGGATGGATGCAGCTAGCTGGTCCACCAACACGTTTCCCTCAATCTCGCGGTGCCCTAGCACCCAGCATACTATCTATGCTGTTTGAACGTGAAGTTGAGCATAAGAGTGAGCAAAGCAAGACAAGGTTTTTATGTTTTTTCAGAGTTTTCAAAGCTTTTACAACGCTTAGAAAATCTGTGTATATAACTGCACTTCGTAGTTTTTAATTCTTTAATGTGTTTAACGGCTAAAAATATCGCATTAGCCTCTGCTGTGAAGATGCTTGTATTAGAGTGGAAAATGCCGGCATCTGAAAAGAATGGACCGACTGCTGTGTAGGATATACGAGCGTGAGACTTCGAAGCATCCGTAAAGAATTCAGAACAAGTGCATTAGTGCTGCAGTTCGAGGAAGTATGTACGGATATGTGCAATAGGCGCATGCTTCATAACTCATCTAGGTCCTCACATGGAGTAGGGCTGTCTCACCGAAGGACGGCTGTGAAAGAGGGCAGAACTGGACAAATCATTGATAGTAGACTGTTCACTTTGAGAAAATATACAAAGGGCATGTAGGATCTCTGCAGGCGGAGCGAACACACGTTTGATTCAACGTAGAGGCATTCTACGGGACTCATTCGAAAAGCACCCGTAGAAATGCGAATGCCCAGATGGTGGGCAGGGTCAAGCATCTTCAAGGCACTTGGTCTCGCAGACTCAATAGACTATGGCCTCGTAGTCTAGGCGTGTGTGTATGAGGCTCTTGTACAGATTCACGAGACATTTTCTGTCACTGCTCCATGCTGTACGTGACATGACCTTTAATATATTCTATCATAGACTTTATTTTAAGGCACTTGATGTGTGGCACAAAGGTTAGCTTCACGTCTAAGATTAGGCCTAAAAATTTATGCTCCGTTTTTAGACCTACCATGGGATTTTATGTGGATAAAACTGAATGATTTTTGGCAGTGGGGAAATTGTGCAGTAGCCCGCACACTTTGTTCTGTTTCTCACGAGCTTCACGGCGCTCGTCATTCCACCAAGGGACATGACGTTTGCATGCCACCCCACTTAGTTCTGATACACATTTCAAAGCAGCATCAATTATAAAACTGGTAAAATACTGAACAGCACCATCAACTCCCAAGGAAGACATGTCAGCCCACAAGATAGTAGTAAAACTTCAGAACTTTTCCCAATCGGCTGTGTCAATATTCCACAGGGGAGCCTGTGGTGAAAATTCGTTCTCTTTGTGTTGTCAGCAGTATGGGAAGTGGTCGCTCCTATAAGGGTTTTTAACCACTTCCAAGTTAAAATCAAGTAAAAGCTTGGGAGAGAAAAATGCTCAGACCAATAGATGAATATGTTTTGTTCGCAAGGCTAAAAAACGTAGGTTCTTTCCTATTTAACAGAGAGGCACCAGCTGAAAAGAGGAAGTTGTCAATCAAACGACCCTTCGCATCGCTGCGAGTGTCATCCCACAAGCTGCTGTGAGCATTAAAATCGCCGAGAACGAGGTAAGGTTCTGGCAGTTCATCCATAAATTAATGAAATTCACGTTTGTGCAGCTGGTACTGTAAGCAAATGATAACAAGTTTGTTGGAATACAGCTAGAACAGCCACTGCCTCTATTGCTGTTTGGAGTGGGAGGTGCTGACATGCCACATTTCTGTCAAGTATGATGGCCACACCGCCAAATGATGCGACTGCATCTTGGCGATGCTTGTGGAAAATTACACACTGACGAAGAAAATTCGTGTGTAGAATTTAGGTGCATTTCGCGCACACACAGCACCTTAGGACAAAATTTACTTTAAAGTTCTTGTACACCGTCTAGATTGTGAACAAGTTGCCTGATGTTCCATTTTATTGTTTCCATATTAAAAGTCTGTTAGTGCAGTGTGTCGACAGGGAGGAAAATTACTTATTTTACAGAGCCTTTGTCAGACCCTGTAATTGGGGCTCTGTCTTTTTTTGAGCATTCGAGGGCTTCTGGCCGCTCCTTGGGTGCAGCCTCCACTGGTGGGAAAGAAGTGTCCGATGCCTCGTGCGAGACACGCCAGGACCTTGGTCTAACGAGGTGTGTGTATGCAAAGTAGGCTTTGTCACTACGGACGCAGCCTTCGATCCCACCAGGCCAGAGGTCGAGGGGACCTCTTTAGCTTCTGGGCTGCCCAGGCTGCTGCCAGAGCTTTTAGAGGCCACTGGTGTGGCTGTGTTGACTCGAGCCTGGGCAGCCTTGGCTGCTCATACCATGGGGGCAGGTGTCAGCACAGCACACTGTGAGTGGCATGGGTGACCCTGTTGCACTACATTTGGCGAATAATGGTTTGTCTGCAATGTGGGGAGAGAGATAGGAAAGGGCAACTGCCGATTCCCCCTGGTTGGGTCAGCCCAGGGGTGCCATCCACGTGAAGCCGGGGCCTTAAAGGTCCAATGACCTGGCATCCACTCAATGACCACGATCCCCTTTTATCTGGACGTGGCTAAGCGTGGGAGGGGGTTGAACGCACACCCCACCCCCTGTTGGCTCATTTTTGTGGTGACGCCGACCACCAAACACCTGCTTGCGCATACGCCCCTGCGGGGGGTATTTTTCTACTCTGTCCCATTTTTCCTATGTTTGCATGCTGTGCTATACACTGCTGTCACGAGCTACAGCCAAGCACTCTACTATGTTGTCGGAGCTCTTTGTTGGCATACCGAATTTTACCCCTTCGCCCACCTAGTTCTGCACATCTGTGGGTTTCATGTAAGCTCTCACAGTTTTCTTTTTCATTTGGCCTATTTTAACGCAAATGCGTTACATCACGCGAGCTACAAAATGTGCAAAGCGAGACTACTAAGACAACAATACTTGAGCAGACGCTCCCATGACGTTGACAGCCAGAGTAGCCAGTTCCGCATATAGTCGGACCCCGCCGATACATTTTTCGCGGGACCGTAGGAAAAAAAACGTAAGGTCCGGGAAACGGGAACAAAATGAGAAATCAGTGTAGCGGCACGCAATATGACGCACACAAGCCTGAAGAAACGGCCGGCCTCGTCGGCGTTTAAAATGTTCTTCGGCTCGTCGTTCTTTATTATGCTCACTACGGCCTCCTCACAGCTGTCGACGGTTGCAATATCGGCGCTTGCAGCCTCCCCTCTCACAGCGCGGTAGGTTATGCCGTGTCTCTTTTTGAAACGGTCGATCCATCCGTTCGAGGCGCTGAAACCGTCGATGCCGAGCCCGCCGGCGATCTCCAGCGCCTTTTCGCGCAGGATCGTGCCGTCAAGGTTCACGCCGGCCGCCCTGGCCTGCTTAAACCACTCTAAACAAGCCTCGTCGAGCTGGACGTGCTTCGCGCTTCGGGCTTGCTTGCACTTCGTGTCGAACACCCGGGCGTGTTCTTCAATTTCGCGTTGTTTCGCGACAACGGAGTTCAGGGTGGAAGGCGTCAGTCCTAGCTCCCTCGCGATCAATAGCCTCTTCCTTGTCGGGTTCTCTTTCACTACGCGGAGAATGTCTAACTTCTCTTGCAGCGAAAGTGATTTCCGCTTTCTAGGTCTCATCCTGTTTGTCTATTCGGCGCTCGACATCGCACGGGCACACGACCAACGCAGCAGCCCACAAGAAAGCGCAAGAAAGCATTTCCTACAATAGCGATAGCGATGGGTCCACCCCCAGTAACGTTGCCGGTACTCGCTCCACGCAAACAGGTCGTCTCCGGGCGACAAAAACCGATCTCGGAGTCCGTACATTTGCGGCATGCATAGAAACCAATTTACCAATTTTTTGCACAAAAACACGTTATCAACACCATGTTTAGATGGGAAGATACAGATCTCGGAGGCCGTGTTTCTGGTGGCGAGATTTAAAGGGACGCTAAAGGGAAAAACGATTTTTCGCCTACTAGTAAATTACAATTTCACAATACCGAAAACACCACTCTTACCGCGAGAAGACCTTTGCTAAGCGAGAAAACGCACGAAAAGAAAATGCGGGTGGCGACGCCACCTTGAAATTACTACACCAAACGCCGTGACGCCATAGATTTTGACGGCGTCTACTAGGTAATACGTAGTTCATAATCGGTAAAAATTAGGTGCACTGTTCTCTGAGGGGGCCATAGAAGTAACATACCGAGTTTCAGGGCATTTCGTTGCGCCAAAATACGACAAATACTTTGTGAAATCCGTGACGTCAGGCGCGGAGATTTCGGCGCGAAATTTAAAAATGAAACTTCGGCCTTAATTTTCTCGTCTATTAATAAACCTATGATGGTGAAATTGACGACATTCGAGTTCTCAGAGTACAATTTATCTAAACCAATTAATTATTTCACTTTCGTGTTTCTTTAAAAAATTTAAGGCAACTTTGCACAAGTGGTGCCAAGCCTGAAGGAAGTGCATAGCTGGGTGACCTTCTCTTTCTTTCATTTTCTCTCTTCACTCTATTTTCTGTCTTCTTTTTCTACTTCTGTCTTTTTCTCGCTCTTTCTAGCTCTCTTTCTCTCTCCCTCTCTACTTCTTTGGTTCCTCTTTCTTTCTATCTCTTTCTCTTTTTGCCTATATCTTTCTCTCTCTTTGATTCTCTATCTTTCCGTCTTTCGTTCTCTTTGTGTTTTGTTTTTCCTTTCTTTCTATTTCTATCTCTTTCTTTCTATGCTACGCTTTACTCTCTCCCCTCCTTTCCCTCCTCCTCACTCTCACATCTCTCCCCCTCGCTTCCCTTTCCCACCCCCTTGCTATAATATATATTAAGCAAGCCTATGTTTTACTCTGCTAGTGTGCCTGGATAGCATAGTGGTTTCAAAGCTCGCTTTGGGATCGTGGGTACACGGGTGCGAATCCTGCCTCAAGAAATTTTTTAGCCAAGAATTTTTCTCTTTCTTTCTATCCCTTCTTTCTCTCTCTGAACTCGCTCTCTTGCCCATCCGAGTTAATGCACCCCACGCCAGAAAAAACGCTGCAGCGGGAGAGCCCCGTGCCAGGTGCACATTTTCAGAGAGCGAAGCAGATGATGAAGAGGACAAAGAGAGAGCACACCGGTGAGTTATTGCATTGCGTACGCTAGAAAGGCAGAGGCCATTTATGATGATAATAGTTTGTGCAAACGTGTAATGGTATGATGAAAAGTATAACAGCTCCCGTTTAGAGTGCACTATAGATACCGCCCTTCGATTCGACTATAGATACCGGCCAATTCGATTGTCAAGCCACCAAGCGGACCAAGCCAAGCGGTGTGAAAAGTCAACATGACTGCCTGGACTCAATGCTGAATTTGCGTTACACTTAAGGTCGCACCATCGCTGAGCTAGTATGCTCAAGGTTGTACAGAAATTGAGAGCACTTAATTTCATGGCTTCAACAAATTTATTGGCGTCAAATTATGAACTGGTGGGTATTCTTTCAGATTATGCATGGGTTCAATTTCTTTAATTTTGTTCTCTCTTTTTGCCTCATTGAGCCCCTTCAAAAGAAAAGGAAACCCTCGTGATGCAAAAGAATATGAGCATTGACTTTGTCAATTCTTGCTCTACGCAGCCAGTTTGTGCAGCACACAGCTTACAGAGCTGCAGCAAGCTGCCTACTATCTTTGAATGCCAGGGCACTGCGCTGAACATACAGGGTGCTTTGTTTTTTTGGACAATACAGATTTCTTATAAAAATTCTGTGACAGTCACGCTCCAGTCGTTTTCGCACATACACTCCATGTCAAGGCAGAAATGCTTCACCGCAACTAAAATGAAATTGACAAAACTAATTAACAGAAACTCATCCATTAGCTTTTTAATTATTGACATGAGGGCAGCTGTTTATACTATAAAGTTGCAGTGTGTGCCAATTTATGGCATACCCATTTTTTAGAAATTAAAAAGTTGCGCTTAATTCAAGATAGTCATCATTGAATTTTACAAGCAAAATTGAAACTGATTGCACCCAGCGTGTAGAAAATGCGGCCTCTCTGTTATGTAAGACCAGAACTACATGCGACAAGGAATTGACGAAATTTGAATCAGGGCATGCAGAAGTATAATTTGGTCAGGAAAATCAGCAAGCATTCTGTAATACACAAGCAGACAGCTTATACTTCAAATGGAATGTGTCGTGCTTATTTGTTTCTTTCGTGATCCATAAACAGGAGCGAAAAAGTATTTCGCCTGTCTGCAAGAAATGCCCCAGTGACTGCCTCGAGTGTTATGCTTCACAGAGAAAGAAAAGGTTGATATTGCGGTTTTCTTGCACACAGCTCAAAAGAAACAGATAAGTACCAAACACAACATGCAAAGTGTGCTGGTACCACTTGCCCGTCTTCACGCTACCAACGGTGGATCAAGCATTAGGCTCTCTGGCCGGTGCGAAATGGCTTTCGAAGCTTGACGCTTACTCGGGGTTCCATCAAGTCCGACTAAGTAGGGACTGTGAAGAACTAACTACAGTGCAGACCACTTATAACGTAACCGCATATAGTGCAGGACCGGTTATAATGCGGTCTTTTTCGACTCCCGTTTACCCTCCCATAGAACCGCATGTATACGCATACCGCTTATTGTGCAGTCCCCCAAGATGAAATACCGTTTATAATGCGGTTGCGGGAAAATATTTCTGACAAACGCGGTAACGAGTGCAGTTCTCAAAGGAGGTACGCCGCTGGGGAGGGAGCGACGAGGTCGTTACGAAGGGCGAGGGCACGCACAGTGAACGAACGAGGGGCGGAGGGAGGAAAAAGACCGCGGCAGCGCTGTGCGGGTTCGCCGAGTGGGGAAGGATGGTGGTTGCCTAGGCGACGGAGTAGCCTTTGCACCGGCGGCGGCAAGGCTCCGCGGCCGCTTGCAGGCAGCGCGTTCCGCGTGGAACGTTGTTTCCTGTCGGGAAAAGCGTCGTCGTTATCACACTTGCTACAGATATCGCGTTTGCTACCTCGTCCGCAAATTGAAAAGTTTTGCGGCTTCATGACGCGAGCTTTCGCCTTTTCTGCCAGTGCGCGGACTTAAACGAGCTTGGCGGGCTTTTGTCGCTGTTGATCTCCCGGGCGCGAACACAAACTTCGTATCACGCGCGCTGTTCTTGGGTTAGTGCTTGAGTGCGATCTTTTCGACGTCCGATCTTCATGTTGTCTTAGACAAACTTCCCGCGACAACATGCTGAACCGCAGGCTAGGCCTAATCAGCGTTGGTTGCTTTTCGGTAGCGGTCGCGGGCGATAAAAGTTGCGGTTTGGTGCGGAATCAACGAAACTTTTTGCGATGGCTGCACTTGAAGGGAAGGGAATCATATCGTTAATGAATACGAGGACATGGTTGGCACATGCAACTCTCGAATGGTGGTTCCGGATTCGATTGCAATGTCTTGGACATCGCGTGCGCGCCCGTGAAATCGAACGATCGGTACCGCTCAGCACGTGAAATTTCGGTCGCGATTCGACATGGTTTCTGTGTAATGCGCATACCTCGAGGTGGCCTGAAACGTAGTCGGCGAATTTCCGCGATGGCACATTGTTTTGTTTGCTTTTTTCCCCCGTGTTCATTTCGTTGGCAATGCGGGTCTTTGGCGGTTAATTTTTGAACATTCGGAGATTTAAGTGGTTGTAAGCGCCCCAAATCGCATAGGTCGATTATCGGACACGCGAGGCTACATGCTCAACACGTTTTGCGCAAGTGTAGCCTTTGAAGAAGGTTGTTTTGGTTATAGTGCGGTACCGCTTATAGTGCGGATATTCGCGACTCCGGCGGGAGGTACTGTTTTACTAGACTACCGTTCGAAATTACGTCCGCTCCGGAGTATTTCCAGAAAAGGATGTCCGAAATCCTATGCGGCCTGCCAGATGTTGTCAACGTCATGGATGACATTCTAGTGTTTGGTAATACGAAATCCCAACACGACGAACGTTTAGCAGAGGTTATGTCACGCCTGGCTGGCGCAAACGTGACTCTGAACAAGGAAAAGTGCCAGTTCGGCGTTAACAAAGTGAAATTTCTGGGCCATATTCTGAATGAGAATGGAATTGAGCCTGATCCAGCAAAGGTTAGCGCTGTTAAAAATCTAAACGCCCCGAAAAATGTCACCGAACTGAGAAGCTTGCTCGGCATGGCTAATCACCTAGGTCGCTTTTTGCCTCACCTGGCGCAGACTACTGCTCCGATGCGGGCTCTTTTGCACAAAGATAGCGAATGGGTCTGGGCGTGTGACCAAGAAAAGGCGCTCAACGAGCTGAAAGGGCTAATTTGTTCTGCGCAGTGTAGTATGGCCACGTACGATGCAACACTTCCTACCGTCCTTTCAGCGGATGCATCCTCTTTTGGACTGGGAGCTGTACTTTTTCAAACGCAGAAAGACGGCCACCGTAGACCAATAGCTTTCGCATCTCGGTCCCTCACGAACACAGAGCGGCAATACTCCCAGATAGAAAAGGAAGCGCTAGCACTGACGTGGGCAGCCGAAAGATTTGACGAGTACATCCGTGGCCTAAACGTTACCTTCGAAACGGATCACAAGCCCTTAGTGTCCTTACTAGGCCAGATGGCCATTGATGATATGCCCCCGAGAATTCAACGCTTTCGGCTCCGACTAATGCGCTATCTTTTCAGTGTTCAGTACGTTCCCGGCAAATCGCTAGTCACAGCCGACACCCTTTCGCGGTCTCCAGTTGCATGCAGCAATTTTGAAAAGGGCTTGTGTGTGTCAGATGTCACAGCATACTCTAAGGCGTGTTTGCTTGGCTTGGAAACGGGCGACAATTTTTTGTCTAGAGTGAGAGAATGTCAAATGAATGATCCCATTTGTAAACACCTGCGCAGGCTGTGTAAGGCCAATTGGCCAAGGAAACCGAATGTTCCGTCTTTCCTCATGCCTTACTGGCAAGATAGAGCATGCCTTAATATGATTGATGGTCTCTTGCTGAAAGGAACAAGGCTGGTAATCCCGCTATCTCTAAGAACAGATGTGCTGCGCAGATTGCATGACGGGCATCAGGGGATTGGGCGTTGTCGCAGTGTGGCTAAATGTTCTGTCTGGTGGCCAGGGTTGAGCACCGAACTGGCACAGTTCGTGAATCAGTGCACTGTTTGCGCACAGCATGCTCAGCAACTGGCCGAGCCCATGATAGCAACCGCAATGCCATCGTTTCCTTGGGAGAGAGTGGGAGTAGATCTGTGCGTAATCAACGGCCAGGTATACCTTGTCGCAGTGGATTATCTTTCACGGTACCCTGAGGTAGTCAATCTTCCCTCCACAAAGTCTGGAACGGTCATTGATAGACTGAAAGATATTTTTGCTAGGCATGGAATCCCTGAGTGTGTGCTGACAGATAACGGTCCTCAGTTCGTGGCCAGCGAGTTTGAACAGTTCGCGGTGTCATACGGGTTTCGCCAAGTCACCGTGAGTCCGAGGCACCCACAGGGGAACGGGGAAGTAGAGCGAATGGTTCAGACGGTTAAGCACCTCATTCTAAAGTCTAAAGACCCTTACCTGGCATTGCTGGCTTACAGGGCGACGCCCGGCATTCTTGGAGTCAGTCCTGCTGAAGTACTTATGGGTAGGCGATTGAGGACAAGAGTTCCAATGCTACCGCGTCATCGAAATCCGGAAAAAAGCGGCCCGAAAGAAGTCGTGGCCCGCGACCAGGAGGTCAGGCAGCGGCCGTGCCGCTACTACAAGCAACGCCATCGTTCCAGACGGCTTTCCAAGCTAGAAGCAGGGGACCTGGTCTGGGCGACAGACATGCAATCCAAGGCCACAGTCCTCGAACCAGCACCAAAACCGCGGTCATATGTAGTGCGAACAGACGACGGGGTGGTCCTCCGCCGAAACAGAACCGTCTACCAAAAGAAAGGGCCTACACGGAAACTTACGAATTTCCAGAAAGCTCAGAGGAGCCAAGCGGGGCACAAATGGCTCGTAGCCCAGATGGCTTGCCAGCAACAGATTCAGCGGTGCCTCCGACTCGCGTTGTGGCCAATAGTGAACCCACTCCCATTGTAACGCGGTTTGGTAGAGTGGTAAAGAAGCCCATACGACTGGGCATTGATGAGTAGTGGTTTGGTGTTTTGTTTTGTATAACATATATTCTGTTTTGTTTTGTACAACAGATATTCTCTATCATGTATGTGCGCATGTTCCGGTGCTTGGAATAAAAAAGGGGGGATGTGCTGGTACCGCTTGCCCGTGTTCGGCGTGTGACGTCAGAACAGATAGCGGGGCGACCACTGTGTGCGCCAAGCTACCTTGACCACGTGATGTTCCCCGGAGTGTATATTATCGACCGGCACAATAAAGAAGGGAGCTTTTCCTTTCGTCACCGAGAGCGCAGCTCGTCGACTGGTTATTGCGACACGCATACGCGTCGCGCTCGTATGCAGTGTCACGACACAAAGGCAATGCGATCAGCTGGCACAAGTGAGATGACTTGTCGCTTTTCACGAAAAGATACGGCCCCAACGCCCCTTCATCCAAATTTTGTCACTTCCTTGTCACGGGTAGTTCCGGTCTGACTTAAAAGAGAGGCCACCTAGATTAATTACTTTTTAAGCTTAAAAGCTAGTTATACGGGCTTATATGTGCTAAGTATAGCAACATTAAAACGTGACATACAGTCGAACCTCGATATATCGAACGGCACGGCGATCGCGAAATAGTTCGATATATCCAGAATTCGATATAAAAAATCACGTAAAAAATGCGTCAAGAACTTGTGGAAAACAACCAACGAACCAATCGTGGTGCAGTAAATACTCACTTGAAGATTCAAACAAAGTATTTATTGTGTTGGCTTAAAATACTGAAAAAGAGTAGCCTGCTTTTTGTTGGCAATGGCGTGTTTGACGACTGCGTCCTCAATATAGTCCAGGCGATCCACAAGTGAAAGGCCGGTGCCTTCAATCGCGCTGCAGTGGCGGCGCGCAAGGGCCAAAGCGGCTACGACCTCAGCTGATGTCGGGAGCGGGGCACCATCAGCGCTTGCGGGATCCACCTCGGCAGCGTCTTCATTCGGCTGCTCAGCGGTAGCTTCGGCGACGATCTCTACATCCGTTAGCTCCGCCGTTGTACCAGTGCTGTCGTCACCTCCAACGAAGTCTTCGATGCACATGCTTTGCGGCTCCGCACCAACAAAGCTCTCCAGCTTGCTCCACGTTTCGGCGAGCTCGCTTTCTTCATCTGCGCATGCCAACTCAGCTTCCTCGGATTCTTCCACTGATGCTTCGTCAGTGCGTCCACCGAAGCCCGCATGCCGAAAGCAGTTGGCTATCGTCGACTGCTTGACGTTTTCCCACAACGCCTTGAGCATTTGGATGGCGCCCAAAAGATCGATCTTCAGATCTTGGCCCATCCGGAGTCTTACAAGCAAAATGTCTATCAGCCGACGCTTGTAGATAGACTTAAATGTGCGGATAATGCCCTGGTCCAACGGTTGGAGCTTCGAAGTGGTGTTGGGCGGCAGAAATACCACTTCGATGCTGCTCAGCTGGGCATCGGTGTGGTGTGCCGTGCAGTTATCGACGATAAGGTATACCTTCCGTCCCTGACGCACCAGGTCCGAATCCCACGCCTTCAGCCACTTAAGGAAAATATCCCTCGTCATCCACGACTTCTTATTCCAGGCATAAGTCACCGGAATATTGGGGCAGTTCCGCATGCACCTCGGGGTTTTAAATTTGCCAATTACAAGTGGCCGCAGCTTCGTGCTCCCATCCATATTGGCAGCCAATAGGACCGTCACACGGGCCTTGCCTTGCTTGCCCCCGTGGCACTTGTCCCCGCGAGTGTCCAGCGTTTGCCGCGGAAGCATTTGCCAGAACAGGCCCGTCTCGTCAGCATTAAAGATTTGGCTCGGCTCATACTTGGCGAGAACTTTGGGCCACTCATGATCAAGCCACTTCTGAATTTCTTCAACATTGGCGTCCTCACTCTCTCCCGACACAGTCTTCACGACAATGTTGAAACGAGTCTTAAAACGTTGTAGCCAACCGCTACTCGCACTGAAATTCTCGACGCCGAGAATGAATGCAAAGTTCTTTGCCTTCTGTTGCAACATCGGCCCCGATACAGGAATATTTCGGGCCCTTGCGTCCATGAACCACTTGTGGAGAGACTTCTCAACATCTTCAAAAGCAGCTTTGCGTACACGCCGCGCGCCCGAGTGCTGACTCTTCTCGGCCTTGGCCTTTATGTCGGCTTTGTTTTTGAGCAGAGTACACAATGTGCTCCTTGGTATGCCTAACCCGTCCGCGACGCTCGACTTCTTCTCACCATTCTCAACGCTCTGGATTGCTTCCAGTTTTACTGCAAATGTCAGGGTCGTCCGTTTCTTCGCGTCTGCAGCCATCGCTACACACACCACAACGCGCGGCAGGCCTAACACACGAGCACAACAACGACCGATGCAACGGATGCCTGGCGATACTATCAAGGAGGAGCTGGTGCAACAAGTGCAGTGCGTCGTTGCTGCAAGGCTGCGGCGTGCGTATGCCGCTACGTTCAAGTGGCGCACTCGGCGCCATCGATGTGTGCAGCAGTCGTAAACGCCCACCGCGCTACCGCTATTTTCGAGAGTTGCGGGAAAGCTCGCCGCCTGTCAACGGAGCGCGGCGGGAAAGCTCGCCGCCTGTCAACGGAGCGCGGGCGGTTTGGGGTGGCCGAGTTCGATATATCCATTATATGTCAAACTTCGTTCGAAATAAAAAATTAAAAATGCATGCGATTTCCCACGTGATATAGGAACCGTTCGATATAGGCAATAATTCGATATGTCCGTGTTCGATATATCGAGGTTTGACTGTATTTTACAGCTTACAACTTGCACCCTACTTCTACGTAACTTGGTACGTAACTAATCAAAATTGCTCCCACTTCACTTTGAACCAAAAAAAGTGACATTCCCACACTCCTACTGTCAATTCTTAAAAATACTGTACAAATTAACTGGGTCATTAACTGGGTCATTACTCATTAGAGAAGTGCTCATTTTTCTTTATAATATGTGATATTACTATTCAAGCTATTTGATTCGAAATTATTCGACCGAATCCCCATTCGCTTTGAAGTCACTACAAACCTCAAATTTACTATTCGGCCATCTCTAGTTACAACAACTGCACTGCAAACTGCACCGAGTGAGACCACCATGGCAACCGCACATGAATAGACGCTCCCACGATGTTGACAGTTGAGCATGCAATGAAAGTAAAGCTTCTTGGCCACATGGCATGCCGTGCCAAACTCACGCGAGCTTTCGGAAGGCCTCAGGGTCGGTGCGGCTGGACTGCTCGAGCAGCTGGTTGGTGCGCTGCTGCCAGCGCTGCACCTCCGTCCGCAGGAAGCCCACGTCCGCCTGCAAGGCCTCCGCCTGGGCAGCGCGGGTGCGGACCTCGTCGCGGAGGGGTCCCAACTCCCGCTCGAGCTGCGCGCACCGTTCCTCCAACTGCTGCTTGCTATCCACCAGCTCCGTGCGCTCGTCTCGCAGTGCCCGGTTGCTCTCCGTCAGCAGTTGCACCATCTCCACCTTGCGGAGAAGCTCCGCGTGCTGCGCATCGCTCGTGGCACGTGCCTGCGTGCGCGTACGACCAAGTGAGTATGGGCAAACAGCGAGTGAACGGGCATGCAGAGACAAGTCGGCAAAACCCCTCACTCAGACCATAGAGTTTCCTAAAATGACCTAGAGGGAACTCTGGCACTGCGATCGTTCAGCCACCATGGGAATGATGGGTAGTACACGGATTTGCCTAGTCTTCGTGCTTGTGGGCTTCGAACGCACTTGTGGCTTTGTTTATTGCTATGTTTTGGTTTTCTTTCGGATAAAAGAATGGATCGTTGTGAACTTCGTGACCAGATTTGAATCGGTGAGCCTAAAGAAGTTAAAGTGGTGAAGTGAAACTGCTGATTTTTGCTGAACTTCGTTTTGCGACAAAGCGGATGCAGGCGACGCGGAGCCAAACGGAGCCGAAATAACGAAGTTTAGACAAATCCGTGTACTACCCATGATTCCCATGTTGGCCGAAGCGCGATGCATTGCAGCTCTCATAGACACTAGCGCCAGAGTTCCCTCTAGTAAGTATTGTAGGAAACTCTATGACTCAGACCACGGAGCAAGAAACATTTAGAATGTGCAACTCCATTATTTGAGGCGACCAGATAATGTCACGCTCCCAAAGAGCCACAACATGCTAGCGGCATTTGGCGGCAGACAAGGAAATTGCCGCCATTTCGGCTGCCAAGAGAACCGGTCACATGTGTTGCTTCCGTACGAAAGCAGTCACAGAAGGTGGACGTGGTGCACATTCGGCCGCAATCGTTCGTTTCAATAAAACTTCCTCTCGGGCTAGTTGGTGTTGTATCCCAGACGTCATATTTTTTTAGCGAACAGGAACAAAAAGAATGAACTGGCTGAGAAGAGGAGAAGAAGAAAAGAAGACAGTGCACAGGGCAAGCGCTAAACATCAACTGGCTTTATTTAGGAAAACAAACCACGGAAAAGACAGATCACCTAAAGCGCATGCGCGCAAACGTAGCATAGCTGATCGATCATCCACCTGAATAATCTAAACTCGTTGCCGTACAAACGTATGGACGTGTCACTAATACACTCTGTGCCCTTGCTCTTAATATAGAAAGCTTCCAGCAACTCCCTTCCCATGGCGTCACCACCCCTACCCAGAATCTTGATCTCGCTTAGCCTCGGTGCACACGTGCAGGCTGAGCAATGGACCGGCAAATGCGCATTACTATTATTTTTCAACGACAACTCATGTTCCCACGCATCATTGTTGATGCACCTCCCGGTCTGACCTACGTAGGTCTTCCCACATGATAGTGGTATGGCATACACGACGCCTATTGCGCACCTCACGTACGGTGGCATGGTTCTTTTTGCATCCATGCTTCTCTTTTTCATCGCATACGCGTGCGCACAGGCCACCCAGTTTCCGAGAGGCGCAGAACATTACAAACACCATGCTTGCTGGCAACCTTCTTAGGTGGTGGGACATCCTGTGGATATACGGTACCACTTCAGGTCCTTGCCTCACTCATGCGTCACTGGCAATTTGCGGTTTCATGCCTCTCATCTTCTTCAAGATGTTGCACTGTCTTCTTTTGTGCATTGTCTTCTTTTCTTCTTCTCCTCTTCTGAGCCAGTTTGTTCTTTTTCTCCTGTTTGCGCTAAAAAAATATGACGTCTGGGAATCATTCGTTTCTTGCTCCATCACCATGGATTCCTTGATTAGGTGCACGGAAACTGACTCAACAAAAAATTACGTGCACGCTAAAGCAAATGCTGCTCTATTCTGCTCACAAATGCTGCCAAACACAGCACACGGAGAAGTGCTCGCCCGACTGGCAACGTTTTTTGTTTTCCTGCTATGTGGTTGTGCCTTTGCCCCACAAGGCGCCGCCGATTAAAGTGCCTCAGTCGGTGCAAGCTATTTTTGTGGCATTATCTGATCGCTCGCGGTCGAGCATTCTAACGGGAGTTGCACGCCCTAAACGTTTCCTGCTCCATGATTCAAACTCATTCCAACACAGACTGACCAGCGAGTTTGAGCCTGAGCAAAACTGGCTGAAAAAACTTCTGGTGAATCATAGTCTCAGCGAGCTTGGCTGAGCGTAATTTTGGGGAATTTGAGCGCAAGTTGCAAGTTCAGCTGACTCTGATTCTTGTGATTTTGAGTCCAAGTGAGATGCGCTGTGCAGGATATTGAAGAGTCTGAGTTCAAGTGTACCCAATGGAATAGAATTCTGGTGAGCATGAGTCTGAGTGAGCCCGGTTAACTGAATCTGAGTGAGTTTGGCTGAGCTGAAAACTAGTGATCTTGAGAACCCGACAGAGCAAAAGTTTAGTGAGTCTGAAGTGAGTGAGCCCAAAGCAAAAAAATATACTTTTTGATTGAATCTGAATGAGTTCCACTTATTTTGCCTACCTATGAGGAGAGAAGAGATTAGAACTTAAAGGGTTAGTAATAGGGGTGTGCGAATATTTGAAATTTCGAATATTTTTCTAACAGTGTTTGCTATTCGATTCGATTCGCACTAGAACTTTGCTATTCGAACTATTCGAACTTCCCAAAAACAAATATTGTCAACGTCCGATTGCGAGTGACCCCTTCACATTTTCAATATGCTTCACCTCATTACATTGTCGTATTGCGGCAAAGCTGCTTTTCAAGCTCCGTTACGGTCGAACATTGCCAAGACACAGTCAACGTCCGATTAATAGTGGTCTCTAAATTTTCAATATACTTCACCTCATCACACCCCGGTAATGCGGCAAAGCTGCCTTTCAAGCTCCGTTACGGTCGAACTTTGCCAAGAGAAGGTCAACGTCCGAGTGGAAGTGGTCCCTAGATTTTCAATATGCTTCACCTCATCACATCCCAGTATTGCGGCAAAGCTGCCTTTCACACTCTGCTACGGTCGCAAATGTAACTCGAGAAAACGCTCGTTCCAACATGGAGATGAAAGATGTGGCAGAGGTGGAGGCTCAATTAATGCTGTTTTGGACCTGAAATTTGGGCAGGAAGTCCGAAAAATTGGAAGCCGACGCTTTTTAGCATCCAAAATTTCAGACGTTCTTATATATTGACGTCCACGAGGCAGATTTGGAACCCCGGACTTGAAGGGAGCGCACCCTTGCCCGCCACATCAGTTGGGCTTCCACAGAAGTTGAAAGAGGAGGAGAGGCTGAGGAAATGGCATCTTTGCCTATCATGTGTAAAGTGTTGTCGGTAACACTTTGGTTGCACCAAATCATGTACATGAATACAATTCGGCCTCTACATTGCCTCATTCTTGATAAGACAACTATGAAACACCACCCCGCCATTGCTTCATCAACCTAGCGAAAAGAAACACTTTCATGTTGCTATCTCATAAGAATGTGCTTAGGAATCCTCTCCGACTTTTTTTCTGCAATTTCGCTTCGAAGTATTCAAAAAATATTCTAGAAATATTCGAGAAATATTCGAAAAATATTCGATTCGATTCGCACTCACACTTTAATATTCGAATTCGCTTCGCACCCAAAATTTTGCTATTCGCACAGCTCTAGTTAGTAACAATTATGCCTCCTACCAGTGCCCGCTCGTGCTCGGTGCGCAGTTCCTGCTGCGCTTGCCGGAGACTGGCAGACCGATGCTCCAGTTGGACGGTGAGCCGTGCGCACTCAGCCTCGGCCGCTTCTGCCCGTGCCGCCACCAGCTCTTTCTCGCGGCGCAGAAAGTTGACCACCTCGCGGAGCTGTTCCATGCTGCGGTCCCCACTGACAGCAGCACCAGCCGCTGCACCGTCAGCAACCGGTGCATCGGGCCACGTCTTCTGCTGCAGCACTGCCACCTGCAAATGACACGAACACCAGCTGTGAACAGTGGCGTTGGGAAAACTTCTTGCGGATGACAAGCGCAGTTACGGCGAGCGAAAGAAACATTAGGCAGGACCTATTCGGGTTATGTACAAGCGAGAGCTCCATTGCACGAAGATTGAATAATGACAATATTGCTGTTATAACAATAGACCGGTAGCATTAACTAACACTTACCATCACTTAGCCAACATATGAACTATTCAGCCATATTCAGCCAGCATTAGGCTACACAGGCCAGTACTAACCAGTACTATACTCATGGACAACTTTTCTTGGCAATGAAGGGCACACTACAGAGTCAAACTACACATGTGCTACCGCGGCAGAATATGGTCCTACAATCTGCCTTTCTCACGATGCCACGACGCCTGCACCTTTACCCTAGCGGAAATGTCGCAAAACGTCTCTTTGCTTCTGCAGTAGTCCCACTTGTTCCGGCCCCTACCAAAACCCGACCAACACAGCAGAGGGCAGCACAGGAAAATGAAAGAGGCGGATTGCGTCCGCTTTTTCTGCATGAGAATTAAAAAAGACAACATGCTTTGTTTTCCACAGGACGCTGTTTGAAAAGAGGCGCAACACGCACCAAGGAAATATATTTATATATGTTTTACTTTACGCAGTGTCGTTTCACAAATTTGCACGTGTGAAAGCTTCGGACCTTTTACGTGCACCTCACAGTCAAAATGGAGTCTTCGTCTTCAGGTGAGCGCTCGTCACCCTCCAGCTTTCCCAACGACTCACAGAAGAAGTTTGGGATGAATTTCACTAACAAATGGCTGTCTAAGCAGACGAAGCGAATGGTATGCAATGCTATTATTTGTGCACGGCCGCTCGAGTAATCGAACAGCCGTCGCAGGAGATACGGAAGGTTCAAAACTGAAAATAAATTTAAAAGGAGCGCCGACCCAGACTACAGTAGACTCTCAGTAAACGAAAATCTCTTAAACGGAATTGCTGCTTAAGGGGGGACGTGCCTTTCGGAACGAACTTTCTTGTTTCTGGTTAGATCTTGATGAAAATTGGCACAAAGACTAAAAATGACCTCATAATGCTTACATAAAAATTTCAAGATGATATCACGAAAACTTTCTGAGAAACAAATAATTTCATTACTGGACCTCGTGGAGCGGCTGGAGAGTTTAACAAATGACATAAAAAGTTGATAAACACTGTGTGCAGAGGCAAATGTATGCTGAAGGGGGCTGCGTTTTCAAAATAATTTTTTTGCAACACTAAAAATTGTAGTTCATGTTTTCTCCACTGATACTTCAATGAGCACATTTGCACTACAAACAAGAAACCCTACCAAAAATTTTTAAAAGACTAAATTAAAAAAATAAGAACGCAGCCCCCTGAAGCAGAGTCCAAGGAGCATTACAAAAAAAACAGAATCAAAATCTGTCAAGTAGTTGCGAAGGTACCTGCTCCACGAGCTGAGCAACATGCCAAAAAAACAGTATTGAGAAAACGAGGTTCAAAGTTTTGCGTCACGTTTACATGCCTAATAGGCACCAGGGTTGTAGTCCTTAGTGTCCTTTGCAGTGCGGTGTCACTTGGACATCTGACCTTTAGCCTGATGAGCTTTCGCAGCCTTTTTTTTTTCCGCATGGCATCTTTTTCGGCTGCTCTACGAAGTGCATGGCGTCCAGGTTGGAGACCAAGAGATGCAAAATTGGGTGTAGGCATGGAGGTCTTGTGGTGAATTCCCCTATGTGATACATTCATCACAGACCAAAAATCGCTGAGTGCAGCTGATCCCTTTCCAATCGTTTTTATAGCTTGCATGGCCCGAATATTGACTTCAAATAACTTGCTGTTTTCCATTCGCGGCGACGACCACGCATTTTTCGCGTCCGCGCCGCAAGTAGTGCAGGTGAGCATCATCTTTACCGCTAACCTGTGCTTAGTTCCGTGCTTAGTCCCGGCTCTTTGCACTGCGGGCACAGGGCACTGCCAAACTGACCATTCAGGTCCGCGCGTTGTACGAGCAAAAACTTATCTTCGTCTTCCGAGTGACATCTCGCGCTCCGTCGCAGACACTGCTCTTAGGGACTCCTGAACAGCCGCGGCGCGTTCGCGAGATGTCTCCGCTGACACGAAACGAGGCTGTAATCGGGCCCGAATCGTGCTACTGGTGGTGCTGGTAGACAGCCTCGCAACCTCGCGCGAAGTACTTGGCTGAGCATCCGCGATGTCTACATCCTTGGCGAAGTGCTTGGCTGAGCATCCGCGATGTCTACATCCTCGCGCGAAATGCTTGGCTGAGCATTCGCGATGTCTACATCCTCGCGCGAAATGCTTGGCTGAGCATCCGCGATGTCTACATCTTCGCGCGAAGTGCTTGGCTGAGCATCCGCGATGTCTACATCCTCGCGCGAAGTGCTAGGCTTAGCATCCGCGATGTCTGCAGCCTGCGCGGAACGACGAACGGATGTTTCCTCCGACGGCACAAAGCACTGTTTCGTCGATACTCGCGGACGATGCTCCGTGCGTGCTTGTGCTCAGCTGCGAGTCCTCGTCGTGCCGCACGCCGTCGTCGCTGCTCGCAGAAGTCGCCGGACTGAATTTCTTTTTCACGATCGGCGGCTTCGGCTTACGCGCACCAAATCGCTGCGCAGTCTTGCGTTTCTTCTTGAACGATCGCCGGTCCATGATCGCATGCAGGAACCGCGTTGCGCCAAACTGGACAACTTTTTTCTCCTTTCACGAGCGCCGGTCTTATCACAGCGCGATGCGATCTCGAAACCACGCCGCGGCGAGTTGAAAACACACGCAGTAAGCGGCCCGTCAGCGCTGTCGGCGCATAGAGCAGACGACCTTTGCGCCGATTGCTACAAGCGACCGCACGGGCAACCAATGCGGAGCCGCCGTACAGTCACGTGACGCGCGTCGCCAATCGGAAACTGTCGTGATACCTTTAAACTTTGGCTTGCTGTGCGCTTGCTCTTGTCTGGTTCAGCCGGCCGAGGCGGCAAATTTGAAACGGAAGAATCGCGCTATCCGTAGAGACAAAGATGGCGGCGCTAGGTTACGTGGATGCGGAGATATCGCGGCTCGAAAAACGCCGTTTTTTCGCAATTTCCGTGAAATTCATCGCCACCCTAGCTTCGATAAACATTTTTTACGTCATTTCTACGCCGTTTTCAGGGACGAAACTTCGAAATTAGATAGAAAAGGGGTCACAGAATGTGAAAATGAGATTTTCAAAAAATCGATTTTTTGGCCAAATTTCGCGATGCCAAAGCCGCGTCCCCCCTTAAATGGAACTGCCTGTGCAATGATTGGTTTTGTGCTTGAATTCTGCACCCCTGTTACTCTCTCAGTAAACGGAACTCCTGTTAAATGGAACACATTTTCCTGGTCCCTTCAGGTTCTGTTAGATGAGAGTCTACTGTACTTCGCGGAGAAGCGCATGTGCTGTAGCTCCACCCTCGTAGCCTTTCCTTCATTGCCAAGAAAAGTTGTCCGTGTGTGTAGTAATCTGAAAGTAAATGTGGTAGGCCAAGGAACAACTGTTTGCAGTTCAGTGTTATCCTTTCACAAGGGGACAAGGTCACTTACCGTGTCCTTGTTCACCTGTGTCGTTGTGTCTTCTTGTGTCTGTTCACCCAGCTGAGTAAACAAGGACACAAGGACACTTACAGTGTCCTTGTTCACCTGCGTACTTGTGTTTTGTATCTTTGTTCACCCAGCTGAGTAAACAAAAGCACAAGGACACTTACAGTGTCGTTGTTCACCTGTATCCTTGTGTCTTTGTTCACCCAGTTGGGTGAACAAGGACACAAGACAAGACGACACGACACAAGGACACTTACCGTGTCCTTGCTCACCCAGTGCGATTTTATTTGACGATAATGTGCCAACAAACCCAGATTTCAACTATGCAGACTTCAACAAGTTTCTGCACAACTTCAGTGATTCAAGGGACCTTTGGCTCAAGGGCCTTCGAAACGCCTGAGTCGCACCATGCTGCTTCGTCGCACGGCCACACGCACCTGTGAGCTCAGCATTTCCATCTGTTGATGCAGCAGAGAGTTCTGATGCGACAGCTCCTCGACCCGCTTGGCCAGCGCGTCCTTCTCAGCGCGAAGCTGCTGTTCCTGCTGGGACCAGGACTCGCGGGCTGCCGTCAGTGTCTCCTCGGCGCCCTTGGCCTGCTGCTCCAGCCGGGAGATCTCCTGTCGCACCTGATCCAGCTACAGGTGTAAAAGAAGAAAGCCGCGAAAGGAAAGCCGAAGCGTCATGAAAATGCAGTAACAGGCCCTCCTCCCCTGGAGACGATTACAAGAATGTGAATGATAACGATGACCTGAGGTGTTATTCTGGACACTGTCAAATCCCAACCATATGATCAGATTTCACAATGGCGGCATTTTAAGCCAATCAGAGAGTCCGTAGCAGCCCTCTGAGACAAGCAGAGCTCACAAGATGACGAGTTCAACACCAAGGTGGCATTTGACATTGTCCAGAATAGCACCCCAGGACAGCACCAGGACTGCATGACAATAATGGTGATTGTAATGGCAACAGCAACAATGGTACAAAGATAACTAGACTGTGACAATGGGAACCATACTGCGACATTGACACAAGGACCCCAATGATGAAGCGAACTTCTTTTGCAAAACTCAAAATCCAGTGGCCCAGATAAAAGGAAAATGCAGCTGTGCGAAGAATGGGGTTGAACGGCTCTCCACATACTGGAGAACGAAATGCTTACATTAGTTTTTTTTTTTTGATGGAGAGCGAAGGTTACATACAAGAAAGTATGGCAAAAACAGAATCTTCACAGCTTACACACCTCTGCCCTTGTTGCCGAGAGGGCTTCAATGTCAGCCGCATGCAGCAGGACTTCCCGTTCGTACTTCTCTTGAGCCTTGCACACAAAAACACAACAACAAAATCAGGCAAACTCGTGAACGAGGGCTAGATGATATATGAAAAAGAAGGGAAAACTAGAGCTGTGCGAATAGCAAAATTTTGGGTGCGAAGCGAATTCGAATAATAAATATTGAGTGCGAATCGAATCGAATAATTTCGAATAATTTTTGAATATTTCTCAAACATTTTTCGAATAATTCAAAGTGAAATTACAGAAAAAGTTGCAGAGAATCCCTAAGTATGTTTTTGTGAGATAGCAACATGAAAGTGTTTCTTTTCGCTAGGTTGATGAAGCGCTGCTGGGGTCATATTTCATAGTTGTCTTTCTTATCAAGAATGAGGCAATGTAGAGGCCGAATTCTATTTCTGTAGATGATTTGGTGCAAAAAAAGTGTTGCCGACAACACTTTACACGTGATGGGCAAAAATGCCATTTTCTCAGCCTCTCCTCCTCTCTCAACTTCTGTGGAAGGCCAACTGGTGTGGCAGACAAGGGTGTGCTCCCTTCAAGTCTGGAGTTCCAAATCTGCCTCGTAGACGTCGATATATAAGAACATCTGAAATTTTGGATGCTAAAAAGCTTTGGCGTCCGATTTCTCGGACTTCCTGCCCAAATTTCAGGTCCAAAACAGTATTAATTGAGCCCCCAACTCTGCCAAATCTTTCATCTCCATATTGGAACCAGCATTTTCTTGAGTTAATACATTTGCGACCGTAGTGGAGTTTGAAAGGCAGCTTTGCCGCAATACGGGGGTGTGATGAGGTGAAGCATATTGAAAATCTAGGGAGCACTTCCAATCAGACGTTGACTGTCTCTTGCCTAAGTTCGACCGTAACGGAGCTTGAAAGGCAGTTTTGCCGCAATACGGGGGTGTGATGAGGTGAAGCATATTGAAAATCTAGGGACCACTTCCAACCGGACTTTGTCTCTTGGCTAATTCGACCGTAACGGAGCTTGAAAGGCAGCTTTGCCGCAATACGAGAGTGTAATGAGGTGAAGCATATTGAAAATCTGAAGGGGTCACTTTCAATCGGACGTTGACTGCATTTGTCTTTGGGAAGTTCGAATAGTTCGAATAGTAAAATTTCAGTGCGAATCGAATCGAATAGTAAACACTATTCGAAAAATATTCGAAATTTCGAATATTCGCACACCCCTAGGGAAAACACCAATTTCTATTAAAATCAGGTCACAGCATACATATTCATTCAGTAAATCTAACAAATTGAGTGCTACAAACTAAGCTCCAAAGCAATTTAGAATAACAAGACTTGGTCACTTCACAGCGGAACAACAAATTCACAAAATTCCCAAACCTGCTTGGCCAGCGAGAGCTGCACGTCCTGGTCAAGCACGTGCTCGGCGTCCCTCCGGGCTCGGTCTGCAACCTTGCTCTGCGCTTCCATCAGCTCGTTGCGCATGGCCGCAAGTTGTTTTTCCAGATCTTCAACCTGTGTGACAGATGTGAAGCAGTTGTGACGTGCACACAATAGATTCATTGTGCTTCGGTGTTATGTGGTTTATCAGCAAGACGACGACAAGGACACTGGGGCACGCGCAACACTGCGCCAACAACGCGGCGAGCTTGGGAGGAGACGAAAACAGAAGGCAGACAGTGTTTGGTGTTCAACACAGTCAGGTGACAAGGTCCAAATGTCAAACCTCTGCGACGTGGTCTGCCAGTTGAAGCTGCAGGCTTCACATGGCCGTTAATGATCTCCAATGCTCTAAATCAGCAAGGCACCTGCTTCATCAATAGCCTTCGCAAGCAGACACTGACCTCGTCGAAGCCACCTCATACCACTCACCATACCTTGTAGCCTCACCTCACTAAAGCCCTTTTTATGTGACAGTAGGTGAGCCCGTGTCGGTTCAGACTGCCTTTCCATCCTGCTTAGAAGTGACGCTTATTATCTAGCTCTTGCTTCTTCTGTGTTTGTATAGTTTACTGTGGTGTGTGCGCTTTGTGTATGTATAATACAAAGTAACGTGCAAAGCCTGCAAGCAGCATCATCGGTCTTGTGGGAACATCCACGTCCCCAACCTGAACATTTTTGCGAACCGCACCGTTCACACCCCAACAGCACACCTCTTCAAAGTAATGAATGCCATGACAAGTAAAATGGCTAATAGCGGCACTCGTGAAAACATATCAGCATGTAATAATTCAAGCTCATGTAAATTAATATTCAGACCAAATGGGGAAAAAACAAACTTTGAAATTTCGGCAGGCTAGCTATGTCTTGAAAACTTTTGTTTGTGTGATCTCGTAACTGAAAACTCATCCTGTCCAGTGCAGCCTGTCCTGCCTACTTCTGACAAAAAACTGAAGTGGCGAAGGGTGCGCTGTGGAAAAACGTTTGTGGAATTCTGCAAAAACTTACCTTGGCCTTGTTTTCCTCGAGCAGGCGCACTTTATCATTGGCCAGCTCATGGCACTGCTGCTCCAACCGGGCCACCTTGTCCTCAAGTTCACTCTTAGCTGCAAAGCACATGCAAATGTGTACACACCTTCATTTATGAAAGAAAACACGTGACTGTGCGCCCAGCACTCCACAGTGACTCCCCAGCGACCCGTGACATGCAGTTAGAAAACTTGTTTTATTGCTTGTTAATAACAACGTACATGGGCTACAGAAAAAAACAATAACTGATAAAAGTGCAAACATTAAAAACGTAAACCAAAGGGCCAGGCTTGTGCGAATAGTAAATTTTAGGTTCGAAGCCAATTCGAAGCGAATAGTGATTCGGTTTCGAATCGGATTTGAATAGTATATATCACATATTATAAAGAAAAATTAGCATATTTCTCATTACCCAACTAGCCTGCACAATATTTTTTAAAATTTAAACAAGGCATGTGCAATGTAATTCTCTTTGGCTCAAAGGGAAGTGGAAGCAACTTTGAATAGTAGCAGAATTTGACATTCGGTAGAATGCAAGTGATAATGTGTAAAATACCTTACGTTTTAAAATTTACTATAATTGGAGCATATAGGTCAACATAACAAGCTTTTAAACTTAAAAAATGATGAATCGATGTGAGGGTAATTTGTTCATTTAACCTTGAAATGGGGCTTCGCGAAAGTGCGAATATCCCTTGGATAGGTGTTTTCACGGCATAGCACTCCTGCGCTGCAGTGAAACCACCTTTACAGGGTGTTACATGCGGTTTACATATGTCTATTTCGAATAGTTCGAAATTTCGATTAATTTAAATTCATTTCGAAGCGATTTCGAATACCGTAATATTTGTTCCAATATTCGAACTGCTCGAATATTCGCACAAGCCTGCAAAGGGCTAAGAACGGTTAGTTAGTAGTGTTAGTAATGCATAGAAGCATAAAACTGTAAAGGCGTATAACAATAAAACCACTTCTCAAATACACTCAAACCTCGTTATAACAAAGTCACATCTGCCACGAAAATAACTTCGTTATATCCGAAAATTCGTTATAAACGTTTATTTTTAACACTGTAGTTATGACAAGACTATTCCTCATTTACTTCGTTATAACCGATAATTCGTTATATCTGTGTTCGTTATATCGAGGTTTGAGTGTAACTACAGTAGACTCTCATTAAAGGGACACTAAAGGCAAATAACAATTTATGTCAGAGAGAAAGCTCAATGTATGACAACTTATGTATGTCCCAGATCGGCGAGCACCTCACGCAGTTTTCGGACGCTGCGAGTGAGGTCGCTCATTTTCCAGCCATTTCTATGGTGGCAGAATGGCAGTAAGGAAAAAAAAAAAAGGAGGCAGCATGAAGCCTTGCGGTCAGCTTTCGCACGGTAACTTTTCTTGATGCCGTTCTCTGCAGCTACGACCTCCTACGATGAACCAAACAATGCCTTGGAACGCAAGAAGGCACAAATGCAAAAACTGATAACCACAATAACTTTCCATCGCATAAAGGTTCACTGAGTCCCTAAACTCGTCGATTCCACAATGTGCCACAAAAGGTTGTCCGTCTTTTCGGTAACGGCAGGACCGATCGATCGGTGATTACGACTTCCGCGCGACTGCGGCGATGCCTTCGCAGATAAGCATCAGACAAGAGCGAAGGCGAGGTGGCGGCCGTCGATGTACGTCCCACTATGACTTATAGCCAACGACCTTATCACAGTCATCTGTAGATATCTGCTCGGCTGTGCGTGTGGCGTACGCCGTACGCTGTGCGGATTGACGGTGGTACGAGCGCGCCATGATGCCGTTCACAAGTTTGCTGCCGCCGCGTCATGCGAGACCACGTCTCTTTGAAGAAACGAAAGTAGCTCGCTGCGTCGATGCACCGACAGCGAGCGTATACTGTGTTTGACAAGGTGGCAACTCAAGTTCACTGTGCATCGTCGTGCAGGGCCGCTAGAGCATCGCGGAGACGTAAAGTGCACGTTGCTTGCAAAATGCTTGTTTTCGCCGCGTTGAATGAATAGGCTACTCGCCGCACCTGTGCACGGTCCGGAGACATATGGCATACAGCTAGCGGCCCGGCAGTGACTCCGCAAGCCGAGTAGGCAACGTGCTGCACGCAACTAGCCAGGGCTCGTGAACATGCAGAAGGTGTCACTTCATGATGCGAAAAGACTTAGCTAGGCACCGGAGGGGTTGTTAGCACTTTAATAAATGTGCACAGAAAAAAAAGGCTTGGCCGCTAAGCGCAGTTTTTTAAGGGTGAGTCCATATACAACAAACTATAACGACCCCCTTTCGCGACACTTTCGAGTTCGTTATAAACGGGTTCAACTGTACTTTGAATTTTCCAGTAATTCAAATTCGTGTCAAAGAGAATTCCGGATATTCAAAGTGCTCGAATATTCACCCAAGCTTAATTAAAACATAGTAAACATGCCCATTTCTGTTCTTTCTCAAGTTCTTCCTTGATGGCGCGCGTCTTTTTTGTATTTCAGTAATTAATTAAAACAACTCGCCTTGCTGAGCCTGCTCTAAGGCCTCTTGAACGTGACTGCTGAGGGTGTCCTGTTCGGCAAGGCGTGCTTCAGCCTGAGAGCACACCGCTTGCAAGGACTCCGAGTGCTGCCGCACTGCTTGCAGCTCGGCTTGCAGCTCTGGAAGCACGGGTGAATGAAATGGGAATTAAAACACAATGCGCAAGAATGAACCAAAGAATGAAGAGATGCAAGCAGAGCTGCCAACACCTTTTTTTCCAAGGGTGTTCTTAAAGGGGCCCTGCAACATTTTTTCAGCATGGTCAGAAAATGCTGCCGATCGGTAGTCGAGGCTCCTGAGAACATGTAAGCTAAACGTTACAGCTCAGGACGCGGCCTGGTATTCGCAATTAATTCTTAAAGTCAGGTGGAACTTGTTCCCTGTTCTCTCAACAAATGACGCCATAAACCCAAATGACCGCACCGTAAACCCAAAGTCGATGGCCATTGGCTGACTTGAGCACCATGAGTTGCATAGTTACATAGTTACCACAGAAGCTACGGGATGCCGCCACATGCCCACTCGCGTGCTCGCAATCACACTGAAAGTAAGCCACGTGTTCGAAGAAAAACAAAAGAAAAGAAAGCGCTGACGAAGGGCCGCATCTTCTTGCCCCCTTGTCATCCCCTCCCCAACTGCGTAGCTTGCAGCACACTCGCTGGTACGAAAGGAGAGAGAAAGCGCTTAAAGCATGCCACAAATCCCTGTAACTGCGCTCGTACTTGACGGATTCTAAAAAGTTTTGCGGCAGTCAATTCGTGAGGCAATAAATTTTTGATGATTACTTGAAAAAGTGTTGCAGGACCCCTTTAAAGGCATTCAAGACAGTCACCCTGGCAGAGCATTTTCAAGGGTTAATGATGCCTGGAAGCTTGAAAGCAAAAAACTGTCTTAAACAACGAGCAAGCATTTTTTTATATAGCACATACTGTCGAGACATTTCTGTATAAACAATAATGCACCACCACAAACAAGACTGCTTCCAGCCATAAAGACGCTAAATGGATAGGTGTGCAGTACAGGTTTGATGTCGATTGAATGGCAGGTAAGCTTGCTGGTGCATTCAATACTAACTCAACAAATTAATTTCAACAATAAATGCCTGGCAATACATATAAATAGACCCTTTCATTAATTGTAAAGCTAGCTTTCCTGTGACGTATTTTGCCAGGTCAATGGCGACATATTACTTGCCGCATGTATGTGCACAGTTAGTTTTTTTCTTGTACATAAGGCAGGCCTTGGCGTGCACTGCTATCATTTTGCTTTCACAACCCGTAACACGATCACTAGTACAAATAACGAGAAACCATAGCAGGGGCTGACCTTTGACCTTCTCCTGGGTCTTGGTCAGTAGGCTCCTCAGAGAGCTCACTTCTGCTGACTCGGCTGCAATGCAAAAGAACAACTTTATGGCCGATGGATTATGACAAACACGAAAACACTAGCGACAAGTGGTGCACATAGCACGTTCACTTATGCAAAGTGAAAGCCCTTGGCTGTGCTTTCGCAAATATGCAACAATGGTCCCATTAGGGAAGCACCTATCACATTACAAAAAGCTTTAATGAGCTCAGTGCTAAGTACCACATGCCAAAAAAGAGACAAAATGACGTAAGGGCAAACTGCAACACTCTGGTTAAAGCAGTCATAAATGAGCAGGGTATACTGTACTTTCTCATGTATAACTCACCCTTGCATATAAGCGGCACCCCTCTAGCTACAAACAAAGAAAAAAAAAACATTTTTTTAAATTTTGTGAACCTGTCTTCCTTGCATTACCGTGAAGCAATGCCGTGAACCCAACGTCAACACCTAATTAAACGAAAAAAAAAAAAACGAAAAGAGCAAGGACTGGAGTATTGAATAAAATGTTGCAAAGCCCTCACCTGCGTCTTCGCTGCGTGCTTGATGCGACTGCTTCTCAGAGAGCTGGTAACAGAATAAAACAAATGAGAAGCAGTTTCAGTATATCCACCTCAAAGTACCAGACACACGAAATGATAGACAGACCAATGGGCTCTTCACAATGCCGGAGGCAGCTTCAATAGCACCTTCGAGCATATATCCCACCAAGCAGCCAAATGAGACATTTTTTGCAACTATACTGGTGAGAGCTACCATATTTTCTCGCACATAACCTGCCTCCTGCATATAACACACCTCCAATACGACCCACGTAACAATGTTCAGAAGATCCCCCCATGTATTACCCGCGCATTTCAACCATGCAAGCTAATTTCACACCTTGATAGAAATGAGCCCACTGACCATGCCCAAAGATCGCAAAAGCTTTATAGTTGAACTCGCATATATCGAACAGTCGCAGAATCCCTCGAATTCTACATATAAATTATTTTATATATCGAATTACCCATATATATAGAACTTTCTTGAGATCCCCTTCACGTTCGGTATATCCAGAGTTAAGCTGTATATTCACATGGTTTCAGCCACCACTGTCACTGATATCTTCCTTGCGGTGACGTGAAACCACCTTACACACCAAATTCGCATATAACCCACGCCCCTGCTTTAGCACTCAATTCTCTTTATTCCTTGCGTGGGTTATATGCATGGACATATGGTACAAATGAAAACAAGCACTCTGTCCCTTTGCCCAGCCATCTCTTGCTTAGTGCCACAACAGCTTTTACCGATAGTCACAACATATCGCCTAGCCCAATCCTCCATGCTTCTTACGAGAGGCAAGCTGTCGATAGGCATGGGCCAATATTCGAGCACTTCGAATATTTGGTGGAATATTACAGTATTCGAATTCGTTTCGACCCGGATTTGAAATTTCCAAAATTTCAAAGTATTCGAAACGAACAAATAGACGTTCTTTTTCACTGCATGTAACTCCCTTAAAGGGTGGTTCCACGGCAGTGTTGGGCTGCTAAGTCATGGAACCATCTATCCAGGGGAAATCCGCACTGCAGCCACACTGAAGTTAAGTGTGCATATTACCTGTACCTCAATAATTATTTTCGCTTCTTGAAGTATAGAAACGCGTTATACAGGCTTATATGCGCTAAGCATAACAAATTTTTAAAAGTAACATATTTTATAGCTTATAGCTTGCACCCTACTGCTATTCAAATCCTGCTACTATTAAAGTTGTTTCCACTTGAACCAAAAGGGTGTCATTCGTACATGCCTAGTTCCAATTCTTAAAAATATTGTGCAAGTCAGTTGAGTCATGACAAAAATACTAATTTTTCTTTATAATATGCGATACAGTCGAACCCGGTTATAACGAACTCGAAAGTGTCGCGAAAAGTGGTCGTTATATCAGTAGTTCATTGTATATGGACTCGCCCTTACAAACGTGCGCTTAGCGGCCAAGCTGTTTTTTTTTTCTTTGTGCACTTTTATTAAAGTGCTAACAATCCCTTCGGTGACAAGCTAAGCCTTTTCGCGTCGTGAAGCGACGTCCGCTGCGTGCTCACGAGTGAATCAACCGCCTTTGCAATGAGCTGACACCGTTTCACCGAAGTGCGGTACCGCGACGTGGAGCCGATCATCCCTGGCTAGTTGCGTGCAGCGCGTCGCCTACTCGGCTCGCGGAGTCGCTGCCGGGCCGCTTGCTGTATGCCGTATGCGCGCGTTTGTACATTCGCGCTTGCTTCACTCCGGACCGTGAACGGATGCGGAGACTAGCCTCTTCGTTCAACGCGGCGAAAACAAGCATTTTCCAAGCAACGCGCACTCTATGTCTCCGCGATGCTCTCGCGGCCCTGCACGACGACGCGCGGCGCACTTGAGTTGTCACCTAGTCAAACACGCAGTATACGCTCGCTGTCAGCGCATCGACGTTTCTCGGTGCCTGCGCCGCTCAACAACAGCGAGCTACTTTCGTTTCTACAAAGCGACGCGCACTTTAAAGCGGTCTCGCCCGACGCGGCGGCGGCGAACTTGCGAACGGCAGCATGGCGCGCTCGTACCGCCGTCAATCCGCAGTGTACGGCGTACGCCACACGCGCAGCCGAGCGGATATCTACAGATGACTGTGATAAGGTTGTCGGCTATAAGTCATAACTGCACGTTCATCGACGGCCACCACCTCACCTTCGCTCTTTTCTGATGCTTATCCGCGAAGGCATCGCCGCAGTCGCGCGGAAGTCGTAATCACCGATCGACCGGTCTCTGCCGTTACCGAAAAGACGGATGACTTTTCGCGGCACCTTGTGGCGTTGACGAGTTTAGGGACGCAGTGAACCTTTTTGCGATGGAAAGTTATCGCGGTTATCACTTCTTGCATTTACGCCTTCTCGCGTTCCAAGGCATTGTTTGGTTCATCGCAGGCGGTCGTAGCTGCAGAGAACGGCGTCAGGAAAGGTTACTGTGCGAAAGCTGACATCAAGGCTTCATGCTGCCTACTATTTCTTTTCCCTCACTGCCATTCTACCACTGAAGAAACACCTGGAAAGTGAGCGATGTCGCTCGCAGCGTCCGAAATCTGCGTGCGGTGCTCGCCGATCTGGGTAAAACTGGAGCGGGGCACGCGCGAGCGCGCGCCCCTGTCACGCTTCAGAAGGCCTGTTTTAACTTTTTTTCGCTTCGTATGCACCATATTTTTACCGCGACCGTGTCTGAAGTGTTCGTTGTAAAAGTAGGAGGCCTTGAAAAATGTTCGCTATATCTGGATGCAGCTTCAATGGTTAGCATAGGAAAATCGTAAGTGCACCCAAATATGGTCGTTATAACCGATAGATCGTTATATGTGGGATCGTTATAAGTGGGTTCGACTGTATATACTATTCGATTCGAAATCATTAGAACTATTCCCTTCAAATTCACTTCAAGCCTCAAAATGACTCTTCGCCCATCCCTAGTGAATGAAAAGCACCCGTACTTCTTGTCGAGCCTGATGGAGTTGCGCATAAGCGTCAACCAGCTCATCTGTGGACTTGCGTGAACGCTCCGCCTCCGCTGCGGCACGCTCCTGGGCCTCACGCAGCTGTCGCTCCCAGGCGGCTGCCAACGAAGTCTGCTGCTCCGCCTGTGCCTCCAGCTGTCTTTGCAGTGACTCACACCGAAGCTCCAGTTGAGCCATCTGCACCACAAATACATGAACTGACACCAGGCAGTGCTATGTGCGAATCACGGAATACTATATTTTACTTGCATTTTGATTGCTCTTTTTTCTTTAGGGGAGACGCTGGTTTTCTGAACCAACATACCGTATTTTTTTGCATATAACCCGCCCTTACATACTATATCCCGCACCCCCGCTTTTTAAGCACATTTTTCCGTTTTTCCGTGCAGGTTATATGCGAGAAAATACGATATCACCAAAAAATCGACTTGTTGAAAGATTTTTTTGCAATCTAGACGTCCGCAACAATGCGTTCTGATGTGTACTTATTTTTTATTGCACTCTGAAGTCAGCTTCGTGACCATTTTTGTTGACAAATGCACCCCCGGAAAGAGGCACTTTTTTCCTATGTGCTGTGTTATTGCCCACATTATTTTTCATGCAGTAGTCAGATTTCAATGATTCTTGTTGAAATTGAAAGCTTATGAGTTCCTACACACAATAAAGCTAATCAATTATAACATCTTTCATAACAAAATATTTTCTTTGGTGATACAGCTGATAAAAATTCTGAGGTGCGCAACCACTATAATAGACGTGGCAACAACTTTTATAAGAACAGAGCTAAAATTAGAGCGATGGTCTAGTTTTGATCTCTCATTGTTCTAGAATATGCCCATATAAATTTTTCTATGACATTCACTGATAAAATCACAGAAAATTTAGGCATGTTGATTTTTCAGAATATATTAAATATCTCAATAACTACTTCAGATGAGAAAATACATATCGCATATCTGCTCCTAAAGGCTGAAATATACCTTGCCTGCAAATTTAATTTGTATAAGATAAAAATTAAATTTTTTTTGAAAAGACCAATGCCTCTAAAAAAAGACTGTAGCAGATTTAGGGCGTGGGGTCTCAAAAGAGACCACCGCTCTCGGAACACACGGACACAGTCACGCCATCGAGCAACAAACACGTGGACATTTATTAACTGCTTTTACAAACGGCGAGCTCACCAGCCAAACCGAATACTTAACTAGTAACACGTTAATAACCAAATAAAATGCCAATAAAACACACAGTGAACATAACACACACAAAACAACATAACACATACAATGTACCATGAATGCAGTGTCGCCAACGTCTGACTCACCACGAGGGCCCATGGAAAGGAGCTGCGGTATCATCCCCGCGGACAAACCGCAAGAGACGTCCGTTCCCACATGCTGCCAAACCCCAAAGAGATTCGCTGCTGTTTCCTGTGCGCCGGCCTAACCTGCTTCCCGCCAGGCGGCACTGCTGGTGCCACCGCACTAGAGTTACTGTATATGCTACCTTTAGGTAGCAGAGTTGCGCATAGGTCCGCCATCTTGCCCGCCGTGGCATCCACGTTAAGCAGGAAAGCCACCTCTCTGGAATGTAGGAGCCGACGCAGCTGCTGTTGTTGCTGCTGTCCTCTCGGCGCAGCGGCTCCGTGCACCTTCTCGTTCGTTCATAACGCGTCGCTGGCGCAATGACTTTCGATTCGAAGAAAAAAAAAAGAATGGAAAGCTCGGAGAAACAATAATTTGAGATGGAACAGGTGGAGATGGAACACTATCGCAAGTAATATTTTTGTTTTAAATGACAATTAGGAAAAGTGCGACGGTCACGATTCTGGACCAATTAAATTCAGTCTAATTATTCGTTTCACGTAGTTTTTGATGCAGCGCTTCAAAAGATTAAGTGAATAGCTCGAGAAAACAAGTGCTAAAATTATCACTGTGTTTTACAAATAGCGCAAGCTAACGAGAATTCCGCGTACGTCTAGGTAGGTGTGGCATATAATAAACACTTGGTCATGCTTCAAACTTTTATGCCGCACAGTGCTCGGAATGACTCATGCTGTTTTGATGGACCTGTAAGGTTCATATTCACACACATCGCCTCCTTCACACAGTCACTCGCGCATATTTTTACCGTTTTGTCCCGTTCGATTTGTAGTCAACCTTTGACCAGTGAGAGAGAAGCGATATATATCCTGTTCGTTATCGCCGGCTTCTGACGTCTCATGCGCAGCAGCCACTTGAGACGGCGATGGACGACGGAGACAGACTTGCCACACGGAATCGAGAAGAAGGCCTTTCCGTGCTCTTGTCGGTTCGTGCAGTGGGGAGCGCAGCATCCTGTCATTGTCGCAACTTCGCAACACTGAGTCAGGGCGCTGCGCCGCGCAGACGTTCGCAAAAACGGACAGCAGAAGACACCACCGCAACAACGACAAACAATCCAAACTCAGCTGGACGAACACTGTAGCTGGACCGTCTTGCGCTTCGCCGGACGGCTTGATTTGGCTTGATACAGTGGTGGTGGCGCGGCGATCGCCAGCACCCGCGCGGCCGTGAAGTTGGCTTTGCCCAAAACGGATGCTTTTTGCGCACGTGAGCGCGCTGGGCGAATGGTGGCGCGAGCGGCGAGTTCTATCAGAGGCGCAACTCTGCTACCTAAAGGTAGCATATACAGTAACTCTACACCGCACTAACCGTACACCATGCAAGCACAGCACCACCTCTTGCTCGGCAGCATTTAAGCTAACGACTAATCTGCTGGATGCGCATTTGCCATGAGGCAAAAACGACTTTACAGGTGGTACTAGCAGCCCCACAAGGGGTATGATCATTACGTTGGTTAAATTGCAGAAGTTAACAAAAGTTGTATGTCGAAGGTTTAGAAGTTTTCATAATGGCTACCGTGACTATAACCAATAAATCGAGTTTAAGAAGGCCTACATTTTTAATAAATGCACCGAAAAATGAAACTTATTCAAATTTCAATTCCAATAAGTTTCTCTTTCATTCAACAGACATTTCACGACCCCTGGAAAGCTTGGCACTTACATAGGGGATTGTGAAACACTGTTAACCAGTAGCTTTGGCATCTCCAATGCCAAATGTATGCCATTTTGAAACAATTTAGCTGAAAGTGCAAGGACAAAAAGGATCTCAAAATTCCACATAAAGACACGTTTATGCACAATCCTCAGTTTGCACTCAAGCAATACCCTGATAATGTTTATTAAAGCGAGCAGTCTCAGAGTACTTTCACAATAAATTTTTCCTGATGAATGCACACCTTTTCCTCTCGAAAAATGAAACTTCACTTGTGAAACCTCACTCACCTTGGCCAGGTCAGCAGCGTTGCGCTCCGAATCCATACGCTCCAAGTTGAGCTGCAGCGTCTGCAGGTTGGATAGTATGCGCGCCTGCAAAAGAGATAAAGTGAAACTTGGAGGACGCTTGAGCTTCGCCTTTAACAGTACAATGCGATAGCGTAGTCGGGTCCCGGGTGCATCGCTTTCCCAACTCCTGGCCTGGATTCGGTTCTCGGTACGCCTCAACCGTGCCGCGAGGAAACGAACTTCTGTGCGCATAACATTGGCCATTTCAAGCTATCCTAGAATGCCTACTGCAAATACAGTTGCGCAGTGCCCACTACGCCATAATTCTTACTACGTGTCCGTGAGGCAACCCGCGCACCTGCAGTTTGTTGATGATGTTGCTGATAATGAGGATTAATTACGCCTGTGCGCTTTGTAATTGGTGGGCCTTTAGACCAACCACTCGCTGCACTATTCACACGTTTTGACGACTGTTGCAATTCTACGCTTCTGCCACTCCTCGCACTACATGACATTCGTATAGGGTTTTTTCCTGAAAGAGTATCAAGCTGTGGTGTAGATCTGTGGTAGAACACTTGCCTGCTACGCATAAGTCCTGGGTTGCACACAGTGCTTTTACAACCATACTTCAGTTCTTATTCATGATGATTTCCCTTTTCTCGAACTCTGCTCGCATTGAACGAAGGGTACAGTTATGTACGGCGGCATTCATATCTTGCTAAAAAACGCCAAAAGATGATCTGATGGCGTTACAAGGAGCCCTTTCTTATTTCGCCAAGTGAGAGTTTATAAACTGAAAGTAAGACGTGGAAAAGTCATTTGCAGAGAAGTTCAATACCCTCAAAAATGTACTCCGAGTGCAAAACACTCAAAATGCAATCAGACACGCAAAGAGCACGTTGAGTGTCTTGCGCTCAGAGTGCACATGTGGCCACGAAGGCAGCAACTTCACACATTTCCAATAAGATGCAGTTGGAGAAACACTGAACTATGACATAAACCTGAAGACATGCTGCTGTACTTGGCAATGTTAAAGGGGCCCTGCAACACTTTTTGAGCATGGTCAGAAAGCACTGCCGATTGGTATTCGAGGCTCCTGAGAACACGCGAGCCAAACATTATAGTGCAGCACGCAGCCTGAAATTTACAATGAATTCTCAAAGTAAGTTAGAAATAGTTCCCTCTTCTCGACAAATGACGCCATATACCTAAATTACTGCGCCATATACTTAAAGTCCATGGCCATTGGCTGATTTGAGCATCATGAGCTGTGTAGTCACCATGGCCGCCACGAGATGCCACCATGTGCTCGCGCACACTTTCACGATCACACTGAAAAGTAAGCCACGCGTCCAAAGAAGAAAAAAATGAAAAGAAAGTGCTTAAGGTCATGGCGTGCGTGTGACACAACTTTCCCCCGTGCCATCCCTCCCTGCTTAGCTTCCAACATGCTCGTAGGGACATGAAAAGAGAGAAAGCAATTACAGTGTGCAATGAATCCCGTTAACTCCGCTCGTACTTGACGGATTATAAAAATTTTTGCAGCGGTCGATTCAAGAAGTAATAAGCTCTTTTAATGAAGCCACCCAACGATTACTTGGAAAAAGTGTTCCAGGGCCCCTTTAAGGTACATTTAACGAGGCTTACCTGGGACCCTTTTTCCTGATGCAGCGACGCCAGGTCACGCTCCAATCGCAGGTTTGTTTCACGCAGCTGGTCGCGCTCGGCCCTTGCGCTCTCGAGCAGCACCTCGGCGCGGGACGCCGCCTCCTGTGCTGATGAGAGCTCCTGTGCAAACAAGACAGAAATGAGAGAAGTAAACCATTATCTCAAAGGACTCACTACAGTATAACCTCGTTACAACGTATCTGTTTACAACAGACATTCGGATATTACGTACCAATGTGCGGCGTTATGCCGACCTCCGTATTTGCTCCATTGATTGAGCTTCGTTTACAACGGATTCTGGTACAACGGACATTCGGATATAATTGACTAAAATGTCAGGCCAGCAAGGTGGTCAGGACTCCTTTAGAGCGGACTTTTCTACCACGGACATACCAAACTCAATAACTTCCGACTTCAAACATCGCTTAGCATACTTTCGGGACGGGAACAGCGCGCCGCGGATATCGACGCACCCATTTAAGAACGAAGGTCGCCGATCTCCGGTCTGTCAATGATCAGCTAAGCCTAGCTGTAGCGACAAAAAATTGGCGCACAGCGTGCATGGCGTTGCGTTTTGGGACGCAGGCGCGCGATATTGCTAGCCGCTGCCACCGCTTCTCCAAGCGGTTGCTGCGCGGCGAGCTTGGCCGGGGGATCCGCTGCCAATGGGCAGAATGCCCATCCGCGGTTCCTAGGAGCCAGCGGGCAACGTGATTCGTTGCTTGCGACGAAGGAGATTGCGGCTTCTTCGCTTTCGCATGTCCGCTAGCGTGATGTTCTTGCCCGCAAAGTTCGGGTTTGTCTCGTACATCGGCACCGTGAGCGGAGTTAGGCCTAGCCACGACATCGAGTAGAAAGCTCGGTTGCAATGTGCGTGGCCGCGGTGCCCGATGTTTCAAAGTACGTCATGCTCGATTGCGAGTGCAAAGAGTTGTCCCGCAGTGGTCTTCGTCATAAGCTCCAAAGTGCTGATAAGAAGAACCTCTAATAGCGGGTCCAACGAGTCAACGCTATTACAGTCGCACGTCTGCGATGTTCGCGATGAGTGCGGCGCGCTATCGTAATCTGATAATTGAGCTTCCGCTTGCAGCTGCCTAACTAAAGCGTTCTAAATTATCGTCGACCCGTGAACACAGAACGAGTGCGAACGCGTCACTAAGTTGCGCAATTTTCGACAGCCACGTCCTCGCGACGCAGAAACAGCAGACGACGATCCCGAAGCGAGCATCGCGGCAGAAGCAGCCAATCGGAGGCCTCAAATTGAACTTCAAACATGTGCTTTTTGTACGCTAGTTACTGGAGGAGCTAGCTGAAACGGAGAACTTGAACAAGGAGAAATGCTCTTTGGCGCCCGGTTACGCCGTTGCGGTTACGCCGTTGCCGGCGCCCGGTTACGCCGTTGCCGAGCTATAATTTTGAAAAACGCTGTTTTTTTGTTTTTGTTATTTTCGCAATTTTCGCCAAGTCGGCAGATGCAAAAAAGAATTGATATAGCATTTCTATGTAGTTTTCAGTGAAGATATCTTGGAATCGGATAGAAAATGGGCTACAGAAACTGAAAATGCAATTTTCCAAAAATCACATTGTTTTTGGTCCCCCGGTAAAAATAAGACCATGTTTGTGACTCGTAATTCTCTCCGGTTATAACAGACCCATTCGGTGTTTACATGAAAGTCTGTTGTAACAGTACACTCAAACCTCATTATAATGAACACAGATATAACGAATTATCGGTTATAACGAAGTAAATGAAGAATAGTCTTGTCATAGCTACAGTGTTAAAAATAAACGTCTATAATGAATTTTCGGATATAACGAAGTTATTTTCGTGGCAGATGCAACTTTGTTATAATGAGGTTTGAGTGTACTTGGATTTTACATACTCCCTTAATAACAGACCAAAATCCTCTTCACTATGAAGGTCTGTTGTAATGAGGTTATACTACAGATAAAATTCAATACAGACCCTCACAACATGAATTAAGGGATTATCTCAGTAAGGAACTTCAGGAGCCAACTGCTCCTACAATTACATAGTGCAGGGGTTGTGGGCTCAGTTTCCAGCAGCGGCAAGTTTTTTCGTTTTTTTTTTGTCCCCTTTTGCTTTGTCTTATAGTTACCACACCCAAGTAAAAAACCACAAACAATGTCCCCTATGCTTTCCTTGGATCGATCACCTGTAGATTTGTCGAAATACTTGTAGATGTGATAAATTCTGTTACACTAAGATATACTCTTGCAGAGCCTTTCTTTTTTTTGGTACGCAGTCACGCTGTTACACTACAAACCCTTACACCTGGAGGCCTCACTGAAAAATGTTTATCCATTAAATGAACACTGAAATGAATTTTGAATATTTTCCGATCATTGCTCTAAATAAAAACAGTAGTGCTGAGAACCCTAAAAAGAGTATTGCAGGGCCTGGGAATGCATTTAATATATATTTAATACCACTACCTTAAAAAAACACTTTTAGTTTTGATATAGAGGGGGCACACAGTGATGTGCAAACACAGTGTGACGTCACGGGAAGACAGCAACTTGCGACGTACTGGCAGCCACTCAGTCGTCTGCTGTCAGTCACACATGGTGCACGTAAACAAGCGATTTGTTGTTCAGCGACTCCGACTGCAATTTCTGCGATTTAGACTGCATGCAGGCTGCAGAGTTTGCAAACCCAGTGAACTGTGACACAGTTTATTGACTCGTCCTGGTAACGTCCACTGCGGCGGGGTTGGCTTGCAGATGCTAGGCAAGAAAAGCTTTAAGATCAAAGTAAAATATTCTACACGTTTTTTCCGACTCCAGTGCGTAAAGAGTGTTAGCATTAACGAAATAATTGTGTTACAAACTGAAAACAAGCGCTACAATTCTTTTGTTAAGCTATGCACCAACTCGCCCAATGTTACATTTGGCTAAAGCGTTAGCATCGCATACCAAGGAAACGAAAAATGCCTCTTTCGCGACGCCTCAAAATCGTGTCAGTACTCTTTTAACGACCGAGCGACACCAACCTGTCTCAGGGTAGTCAGTGCCTGCTGGTGTTGCACCAGGGTGTCGCCCAAGTGGTGCGAGCGCTCGCGTAGTGTTGCGGCCTCCTGCCTCAGCGGCTCGAGGCTGTCCTGAGCCAGCTTCAGCCGCTCCTGCACGTGCTTCAGCTCGGCCTCTTTCCGAGCCACGTCCAGTCGCAGCTGCAGGCCCTCCTCTCGGGCTGTCGACAGCTGCTCCGTCACCATTCTGCGTGACAATCGCGTGCAGGCCCATTTGTTGATGTGGTGTGATGATGAGTTCAATGGCACGACTATGGCAAATAAGCTAGAAGTTTGGGGAAGATGGAACCTTGAAGCGATGCAACATTTTGGAACACGGGTTGTTGCTGGAGCCAACGTTTTGGCAAGCGGACTTGTCCTCTTCAAGTCGCAGCCTTGAAGAAGACAAGTCCGCTTGTCAAAACGATGGCTCCAGCGACACCCCGTGCTCCAAGGATTTTTCATCACAACAATGTCATCAGTGGCGTAGTCAAGGGGGGGGGGGGATTCTTCAATTTTGCATGTGTGTATACAGTGAACTCCCGTTAAGACGAACTCAGTCGAGACGAATTCTCGCTTATACCGAACAACACGGGACCATTTGTTTGGTTTCCCACAGACCCTACGCAAAAAAAATTCGCTTAAGGGGAGACGCGGGCCTTTTTTTTATTTCTTTTATAAGCTGGGTGAACTGAACGAAATTTAACAAACTTATCCCATTTTTTCTGCAGATTCCAAATCTCTAATTAGATTTTTGGTAGCTGCCTTAGTACAAAAGATGTGCAATCTCTAAAAGCATATTTCTTACGGGAATTTTCGGCAACTTTGCTTTGTCAAACACAGAAACAAAGTATGTGGCAAGGCTGCCAGAGAGCTGGTTTAGCCGGTGATGCTAGTCCGATTGTCTTCAACAAACTTTGAATGCAAGATTAATAGACATAAATGTGAGTGAAATTTTTTTGCTGCATATTATTTCTGATAATCGAGAATTATAATATGGTGAACAACATTATAAGAAAATAAATAGCATCACCGGCTAGACCAGCTTCCTGGCAATCTTGCCACATACTTTGTTTTTGTGTTTGACAAAGCAAAGTTGCCAAAAATCCCCGTAAGAAATATGCTTAAATATGTGTTAGAAATTGCATATATTTTGTTCTAATGCAGCTATTAAAAATCTAGTTAGAGATGTTGAATCTGCAGAAAAAGCTGAATGAGTGTATTAAATTTCATGCCATTCACCCAACTTTTAAAAAAACATTTTTTAAGACCCACGTCTCCCCTTAAGACGAACCACACAAGTGTACTCTTCTGTTAAGACGAACTTTCGCGGTGATCGACAACGCTAGCAATTCTGAGAAACGAACACTGCAGTCTTGATGGGGCATTCAAGCGACCGAGAAAAAATCACAGCATATCCACAGAGTGAATGATGATGAGTGGGCGAAGCTGCGGAGGTTCATCGGTAAACCGTGAATCTTCCGTGAATTCTGCCCAGTACATCATCACCGACGTGAGATCGGGCGCGTTTATACTAAAGGTTCCATGAGTTATGACGACTTGCAGCCCACTTTAATTTTACATGTACGCTGTGAATTTTCATTGTTTAGAAAACCATTGCTTTAGAAAAATCTGGCGTCTTTCGTTAAGCAGCTGGCGTCTTTTCGTTTTGCTTTAGAAACATCTGGCGTTCTTTCGTTCTGCTTTTACAAAACATCTGGCGTCTTTCGTTGGTTTATTTCATCAATCAACGGCGTTTTGAACAAAATTTTTATTGTTTAATCACGCACAGGAGAAATCTCACCAGGCACTACCTTGGAGGTAAACAATGGCTGCTAATGGGAATGAGAGACAGAAGAAGTCGGCTTTTAGCTAACACTTACACTTCTACTTCTACTAACGTTTCCTACTGGAACATGCCAATGGCTGCTAATGGGGAATGAGAGACAGAAGAATTCGGCTTTTAGTTAACGCGCACGCTGCGAATTTTTTTAGTGTTCAACAACGCACAGGAAAAATCTCCCACCGGCACCACCTTGGAGGTCAAAGCGTAAGACTTGTTACGGACTACGACTACTACTACTACCTACTACTACGACGACGACGACTACGAGGGACGAACGGGTGCCGCCTTAAGGAGCTTCACCCCTAAAAGCAAAACAGATGAAAAAAAAGCGCTTCCTGGAGCAAAGACTCAAGCAAATCGCGACACAGAGGGCGCGAGATAAACGAAGACCGGTCAGCGGATAAAGGCAGTATACCCTCTCACCCCCAGCCTGTGCGTGGGGCAGGTGTGGGCTTTATCAGCAAAGAAAGCAACAAAAAGAGTAGGGGGATTTACAACTTGGACCCCCAAGCCATTGTGTCCTTTTGTATTCCCCCCCCCCCCCCCCGTTCTTCGGTTTCCCAGCTGGAGTACAAAGGAGAACAGAAGAACACAAGAGCTTGGGGCCCTTCCGCTACAATCGAGCCGATCACGGCGCACTCCCGTCAAAGGGGTCAGGTGCATTGTCATCGCCATCACACAATGGCGGCCGAGCAAATGTATTTTGTGGTCAATTCTTGTTGGTTCGCGTAGCACCTGTACGCGTTGTATCTGTTCCCAGTGAAGTGCAAATTGTGATGAGCCATTTTGATTATGGAAGCGCACGACAAAGGACGGCTATTTTGCACAGTGAATATAGCTGCGTAGTGTCTTTTTCGTGTGCGCGAGGCTTGTGACCGTGAGTAGCACGATGGGATATCTTCAGCTGCACATCGATCAGGGAAAGTTACTATGGGCCGAAAACGGGAAAATATCTGGACCTCGAAGAAAACCTTGCAGACTTTTTTAACCCTTTGCGGTCCAAAACCTTTACCCACTTTCCGGCTCTAGCGGTCCGAAACTATTTCGCCAGTTTCTGGCGCCGCGAATAAAAACACAAGCTGTGGAAGAGAAACGCACAGGATATTTATTTTTGCTCCTGCATTCTGCAGGCAACTCTTTTAGTGATATTTGGGCAACGTATGATACCGCTCAAAGCATTCCCCTGTGTGCAGGCCAGGGTTATTACTGCAGGTTTCCACCGCCGCCGTCGTCGTCTTCGTCACTCACTTCTGTCGAATCACTGTCATCACTGTCTGGTGGAGGCACGTAATTCTCTTCCTCACTAAAGTCATCCTCGCTTTCGCTAAAAGCACCGCCGTAAAACGCACGCGGTGAAAACGTGGCCATGCTTCTCAGCGAACCGCGCGCGCGAGTGGGTACGCTCTAGGCCCCGTGCTGATCATAGTGCTGCACCCTAGTGTCAAAAAAGTAAAACCTCAACAAACAAAGCTCACTTATTCCTCAAGAGATGGCCCTTCATGTATACAAAAAATGCGCGCGACTCGCGGTGAGAAAACAGCAAAATTTAAACCACGAACACCCTTGTCGGGCGGGGCCCGACAGCGGACCGCTACGGCCGTGTTGCGTTGTCGGGCGCTGCCCGACAACGGACCGCAAAGGGTTAAGCAACTCAGCGTATAATGACTTTGTCAAGGCAACAACACGCGACCAAGGCGTATCCAGAAGTGATCTCAGAGCCAGGAAAACAGGCTCACAGAAGAAAAGGAACTGCCAGGACAACAAATTTTACATTCTTTGAAGAAAAATTGTGCTTGTCTCTTCATTTTTTTTCTAATCGTCAACATAGGAGCGTGTTACAGTTTTATCATGTAAATGTGGTAGCACATACCTTCAGGAGCACTTTTATTTTTGAACACGCGAAATCGGGTGCTCGTAACATTCGTCTAAATACTCTGCTTGAAGGCATAGTTTTTCTCTAGATGAGCCAAATAAATTATTTTTCTTGTCTTTTTGCCCCCATTGTAAGTCTACTCCAGTGTTTTCAAGTAGTAGCATATTTGGATGCACTTGGCATGTTAGCATGTCTCTTTTTGGGGGCACTTCTGATAAGCCGAACTCCTGATAAGACGAACAGATGACCACCGCGGTCCCTTCGAGTTCATCTTAACGGGAGTCTACTGTATATACTACACGCACACATAAAAACACAGGCATAAACATGCATAAAGTATGGTCTCAACCCCCCCCCCCCCCCGAAAAAAACTTCTGGCTATGCTACTGAATGTCATGCTTAATAACAAGCCTTTCTCATGTGATAGACCAAAGCTAGAAAATTGTAATACCACTGTCGTTTATTAACGCAATAGCATTAAAGAGCTCGTTTGCCAGAAATTCCGGTGTTGACACCGGCGTCGGTATCTTTGGCTGTGAGCAAAAAATCGCCGTCATCTGTGAGTGAAAAATCACGATGGATTCAAATAAAAAAATCATGGGTCCAAGCAGGAATCGAACCCAGGCTTTCTGCGTTCCAAGCAAGTGTTCTACCAGAGAGCCACGCCAGTGGCTCTGTGGCTTGAAATTGTTATGGAAAAAAAAACCTATACATCTGTCATGTAGTGCATTAGTTCCCTTAACACACGTAATATTGCATGGCAGAAGCTTAGAATTGAACCAGGCATCAAACCATATAAAATGTGCAACGAGTGGGTAGTGGGTGGCTTAAAGGGCCATCGTTACAATGCGCTCAGGCATAATTAATAATCAGCATCAGCAGCAGCAACAGCATCAACAAATAGTGCAGCTCCAAAGGTGTGCATATTGCCTTACGGCATTCATAGCGAGTACACTTCCCTAATTTGCACAATGATGAATTATGCCACAGTGGGCACTTTGCAACTGCACTTGCAGTAGGCATTGTATGAATGTTACGCGCACTTTCCTCGCGGCCTGGCTATCAATTGAGAAGGCAATGAAAACGGGGCCCGATTACACTATTCGTCTACTCTTGAAGCCGAAGCTCAAGCGACAAAGTTTTATCGTGTACACTCGACTAAGGGCCGCGCTCGTGTAAGGGCCGCTCCCCCCAACTTGGCAGTCAAAATTTTGAAAAAAAAAAAGAAAAAATCTGTCATCATGTCTCGTGTACGGCTCATTTCGCGGGAGACACCAGATGGCAACAGCTGTCCTGCGGCTTCAGGCGCACGGCACTATCTGGGAGATCTTGTCGCTTTTCTCTCCGGCGCCACTGATCCTTTGTGCGGCCGTTCATTTTGACGACTGCCTATAGCACAACCGCTTGCGATGGAAAAGCTAGACGTCGGATATCCCGTCATTAGGTATATATGGATGGATGGATGGATGTAAAACTTCATTGTAAGTCCTGAGGTGCACGACGGGACAGTCAGGCCAAGCCCAACCGCCGCATCGTGGGCCCTCTGGACAGCCCATAGTTGAGCCTCGACATCAGGGCTCTTGATAGCGGATAGCCACTTGTCTTCATTGGATTGGTCCGTGCCCCGTAACGAGGGGCAATGCCAGAGCATGTGGTCTAGACTAGCGAATTCATTGCAGTGCCTGCAGGAGCTATTGGGATAAATGCTGGGATAAATTTTATGTAATAAAGCCGGGCTGGGATACGAACCCATCTGAAGTAACCTGAGAGTCCATGCCTGCGCTCGATTTAATTTCTTGTTAGGAAGGGGAAAGTCTCTTCTGTGGAGATAGAAGTGCTGCGTAATTTCGTTGTAAGTGGTCGGATAATCTCTGTTCTCCACAACTGCGGGCCGGCGAGGGAGTTCTCCGCGGTCGTGGAAAGCGAGACCTCGCGCCGTGGAGTGGGCCAGCTCGTTCAGGTTTGTGGAGCCTCCCCTGATGGATCCCATGTGAGCGGGGAACCACGTGAGAGTGTGGGTGGTGATGCTTTTGCCCTCCGGTATGTGACAGGCTTCCTTACACACGGCCTCAACGCTGAAGGCGCGGATGGCTGCCCTGGAGTCGCTGAATATATGTTCATGTTTATCGTCCAGAAGGGCCAAGGCGATGGCCACTTGCTCGGCCGCACACGGCGACGGGCATCGTACCGAAGCGGCGTTAATGGTCGCGCCCCTGTGGTTGATCGACACTGCTGCAAAACTATTGCTGTTGGCATACTGGGAAAAATTTGCAGCGTAAAATAACACAAGGACGAGAAGGGAGGACACAACACGTGCGCTCCCTTCTCATCCTTGTGTTATTTTGCGCTGCAAATTTTTCCTAATGTCTTACCAACAAGGCCGAATTTCTCCCCTTGGGCATACTGGGCTGCGACTACGAAGCAGCTGCCGCCAGGAAGTTCTGTCGCCCGACGTAGGAGCGCCGCCGCCCTGGCCTTTATTCTTTCCACGTTGCGCTTGGAATGCATATTGCACGGGGCGGGGGATATGATGATTGTTGTCTTTCAGCCCTTTCGAAAGGCTCTGGTAGGCGTCTTCAACCTTGGCGGGCGGGACGCCCATCTCTATGAGGAGCCATCTGCCTGCCCTTGTGCCGGAGAGTCTGACAACCTGCGCCCTTTCTTGCGCTTCTTCAATCTCTTCCAGAGTATACATGGCACGATTAAATAGGTTTTTCCATACCCGGATCGAAAATTGAACAGAAATTTCACACTTCCGTGGAAGGGCTGCACCCCATCAAAATCGCGGAAGTGCAGCCCTTACACGAGTGCATACGGTAATCATTTTCTTTTTACAGTGGGGCTAGGGCTGCTTTTCGGGAGATTTATGGCCATGCCCGTATAATTGGGAGGATCGTTCAATATTTGGGAGTCTCCCGGGCAAATAGGGAGAGTAGGCAGGTATGCATTAGAAACTTTTGTGCAACAACCAAACGTGACATTCCAAAGCAAGCAAGCTAGAAAACTAGCAGGGTCAGCAAAAATCAGCAGGCTACATTTTTACCCACCTGTGGTTCTCGGCCATTTCCTTCTTGTAGGTGTCAAACTCTTGCTGGAGTTCGGCCAGGGCAGCCTTGGGGTCCTGTGGCACCGCCCTGCTTGGTTTGCCAAGCGGCTTGTCGGGCGTGCGCTTACCACTCACAGCCGGCGTCGATGCAGCGTGCGGCTCGAAGACACTTTCATCTTCCTGCCAGAAAGAACAGAAAGCAGGTAGCAAAGAATTTCCTCACGAAAAATGACACAAAAGGACTCTCGCAAAAGGAAGATTTCTAGGTAAAGTATGATGGCGCCATCGCTTCTTTTAACCTCAGAGGAATTATGACTCGCCATGCCTCCCATCTCTCCATCAACGTGATCAAAACTGGTATGGAGTACCTTCAACCCTTTTTTTGGTTTCGTTTCTTTTATTGAGATAATAATTATATGGTCACTCTTGGTGGGTTTTTGACATCGCCATCCCTGTCATGTTGCGCAAAAGGTCCAAATCGATAACATTGCCCCATGCATCGCATGTTCTATGTGCCAGTGAAAGCAAACAAGCACTGCGGACAAACGCTGCTGAAGCAGAGATGAAATAAGCTGGCCATCTCCGTCACATGTAGGCTGCAAGCAATAACATCACACCGTGTGCGAGAGCTGCCATCAATCGCTCAAGCAGAAAAGAAAACACCTGACAGGATGAGCATCATTATATAGCTTGCGTTTTCAGCACCTTCAGCTGACAGTTAGCGCTCATCCTATAACTCAATCCTGGAGTTGTTTTAACAGTGGAGCCGTTTAAGCTCAGAGAAACTCCGTTGGTTGCGAACAGAAATCATCATCATGAATCGGCACGCGCTCTCTTCGTCCTCTTCTTCATTTTCTGCTTCGCTCCCAGAACACACACGCCGACTTGTCCGGCATGGGATGCAATAACTCTGATTGGGCGAGAGAATGAGTAGAGAGGGAGAGAGAAAGAAATAGAGATAGAAAGAGGAAGAGAGAAATAAAAGAGAAAGAAAGTGAAAGAAGACAGAAAAGGATAGAGAAAGGAACAGACACAAAGAAAAGAGATACACAAAACAAAAAGCAAGACAGAAGGAGAAATAGAGAGAATCAAAGAAACAGGGGGAGAAAGAAAGAAGTGAGAAACAGAGAGAGAGAGAGGGAAGAAAGAAAGAAGCAGCAAGAAATAGAAAGAAGTAGGATGGAAAGTTGGGCCAGTTGGAATGCATGCATTCAAGTGGCATGTTTGAACTAGTTCTTAAGAATGTGCACGTGTTGTTCAATAATATGCTTTACTGTCTTACTTATGCGCATGTTTGCTATGCCCTGCTTTGTATTTCCCGTTTTATTTTTTCGAAATAAACCTTTCAGTTGCGAGACAGCACTCGTTATGTGCACTCTGTGTTCCTTACGTCTTCGTCTTTAATGCTGCATCAATCATGCAAATAGAAAGAAATAGAGCGAAATAGAAATGAACAGAGACAAAAAAGAGATAGAAAATCAGAGAGAAAGAGAGGAAGAAACAAGGAAGGCTGCCCAGCTCCGCACTACCTTCAGGCTTGGCACTACTAGTGCAAAGCTGCCTTCTATTCTTTTTTCTGTCATGCTGACCTTTAACTATGCAACCGTACCAACTAGCCCAGCCTTCCACCCCACTGCCAAGAGAACGGCCGGCACCTACCATCGGTGTGGGCAGCTCAATGTCCTTGCGGCCGCTGCTGGTGAGCAGGGCGCGGTACATGTCGCGCTGGCGCGTCGTCGATGCCACCAGTGCCATCTGGCGGTTGCGCTCCTGCTCCAGCTCCTGCAGTTGGGCCATCACGGCTTCCAGCTTCTCTCGCAACTCGCAACTCCTGGAGAAAAACACAAATGACAGAAAACTTACCCCAGTTCTACCCAGCAAAAGCAGCGGAGCTGCAGTTCTCCTGCGTTTCCTTTGCGATTTTCTGTGATGTTTTGTGAGTTTGTGTGGGTATCTGTGACTGCGTTATTTGGAGGCGTGTGCGAATACTCGAGCAGTTCTAATATTCGAACGAATATTACAGCATTGGAATTTACTTGGACCCAAATTCAAGTTATTCTAAATTGCGAGGTATTCGAAATGAACGAATAGACATATATTAACCGCATGTAACCCCCAGTAAAGGTGGTTTCACAGCAGTGGAGGTATGCTCTACCGTGAATACACCTTTCCAGGAGAAATCCGCACTGCCGCGAAGCCCCACTTCAAGGTTAAATGAACATATTAACCTCCCATTGATTCATCATTTTTTAAGTTGTAAAGCTTCTTATACTGGCTTATATGCTCTAGGTAAAGTAAATTTCAAAACGTAACGTATTTTACCGGTTATCACTTGCATCCTACTGAAATTCAAGGTTGCTTCCACTTCCCTTTGAACCAAAAAGAACGATATTTGCACATGCCTTGTTTCAATTTTAAAATATATTGTGCAGGTTAGCTGGGCCATGAGAAATATGCTCATTTTTCTTTATAATATGTGATATACAGTATTCGAATCGAAATTATTCGACCAAATCGCTATTCGCTTCGAATCTGAAACTTACTACAGTAGACTCTCGTTATAACGAAGCGGGATATAACGAACTAATGGATATAACGAAGCAATCGTAATTCCCCTTGAAATTCCCATAGACGCCCATGTATTTAAAACCTCATTTTAACGAAGCTAAAATTTCCTCGCAATGGATATAACGAACCTTTTTTTTTCCCCACCGAGCATTTACTGATCATTTTGGTAGCCGGCAAGCCAATGTCTTATAGCGCGCGACCGTTTACGTCCCATCACGGATGCGGCAATTCAAAACTCGCGCCTCGCGCTCCCGAGGAGCCGCCTGCCAACATGCGCGAGGGTGCGCGCTTGCCTGCCTCCCCTTTCTACTGAAACTCGTGGACCCACCCGCACATGTCACCCGGCCTCCCCTCTCCCGCTGAACTCGTGGACCCGCCCGCTCTCCTGTTGCGCGCGTGGACGCCGCGACTCCGCGGCGATGACGGCGACTGCGGGCCAGGGCCTTGTTGTTACTTGTTGTTTGCTGCGTGCGCATCAGAACAGCGTCTCTCTCGGTTCCCGCCGCTAGACAGGAGATGGACGACGGCAACGGCAAACGAAAGCGCAAAACAATTACAATCGAGCAGAAGGTGGCTATGTTGAAAGCCGTTGAGTCCGGCGTCAAGAAGAAAAAAGTTGCCAAGATTTCGGCATAGCGTTGAGCACGGTACCGCAAGCGTGTAATCGACCGAATTCTACTCAATATGAGCATGAAGCGCGAGACTACAATCGACCTCTACATGGCGATCAAGATGCTACAGGCTGCTTGGATGTCTGTAACAGCAAGCACGATCGCCAACTGCTTCCGGCATGCCTCATTTGGCGTCAACAGCGGCGGTGACAGCGAAGATATCGGTGCTGCCGCCAATGAGGGTGCCGTGGGTGACCAAGACCTGGCGTCGTGGGACGCTCTCCTTGACGCCGGAGTTGTGCCCGACTGCGACACCTTCTGCACGTACGTGTACGTCAGTGCCGATGCTGACGCGGTGACAACCGAAGAGCTGACAGAAGCTGAAATTGTGCGCGCGGTGATAGGGGTGGTGAATGACGACAGTGACGAATGTGTCGACAACAGCCCGGAGTTGGCGACATGTGTTCCCCAATGTACAGACATGTGGTCTGTACATTGGGGAAACACGCATTGACAAGGTAAACGCGTATACTTACCGTGGCGTCACTCTAGACCCTTCATTCCACTGGACATCACATATAGACAATTTGTGTAGAAAACTAAGCTTTGCATGCTTTACATTGTTTAAAGCTAGGAACTACTTCAACTTACACACACTCCGTGTATTATACTTTAACGTTTTTCACTCTCACCTAACCTATTGCATTGAATGATGGAGCTACACATATGCTTCATATTGCTCCGTCGTTAACATTTTGCAAAAGAGAGCTGTACGAACCATTGCATCAGCACCCAAAGATGCACCATCGACTGAAATTTTCAGAAATCCCAACATAATGCCTTTTAATATGGCTAGGCAATACAAAAGCGCAACATTAGTACACAAAATAATGAATAAAAACGTGCCCCTTCACTCATCAGTCTTAATAAAACCTAGAGGTCACACTCGACAGGCGGAACAACTAAATCTTAACCTGCCGATAGTCCACAATGTTTACGGCCGTCGAACAGTATCCTTTGTTGGTGCAAAAATCTGGAACAGTATCCCTACCCTAATTAAATGCCTGCCAAATATGACGCAATCACTCAGGAAACTCTTCCTATCGGGGAGTTACCAGTCACCATATTGATATCGAACTAATAACTCTGTGTACATACACATTGATTCTGTTCTTTTTTATTTTTTTTTGCATGATCGTATCGTAAAATGTGATTTGTGATTGAATCTTATATATCAACATTGTAGTCGCTAAATAAACCACAATATGCAATGTCTTTAACGGATCCTTAACTAGCCATATCGGCTACGGATCCGGATGTTCTCGCAGCAATTTTGTAAATCATTTCAATGAAAATAAAAACGTTCTTCTTAACCCGATGTTCCGACGTCCGCGCAAGCGCTGGATGCGACAGAACTGCTTCGCCGCTTCTTCGGCGCTCACGATGACGGCGAGGACGGACTCGACATAGCGGCAGCGGCCGAAAAAGGCATCGTCCGCCTGAGGAAGACACGCCAGAAGTCTATTAAGGATTTTTTTTCTGCTAAGTGAGTCGCCAGCTGGAGTGCCGAGTTTGGCGTGAATAAAGTAGGAATTCTTCGCAGTTTTTTCTTTTACTAGTTTTTCTCCGTGCGACGGCCGTTTTTCGTTTGCGTGGCGGGCTGCTGTGAGATTCGGTGGTGAGTACATCCTCTAATTGTCGGTAGAAATGGATATTGGCTATAACGAACTAATGGTTATAACGAAGTAATTACGACTCCCCCTTCAACTTCGTTATAACGAGGTTTTACTGTATTCGCACAAGCCTAGTGATTACATTATTTGTAGAGTAGAGATGCAAGGGAAAGGACGTGTGGAAGCCCCTACCACACCGACTTTAGGCCCTTTTCACGCTCGAGCCGCCCTTCCCCATTTTACTTTGCAGCTACCGCTTCGTCCGCGGCCGAGGCAGTTACACCATCTATGGGTGTATCTGGTAACTGGAGCGTGACAAGCATCACAGACCCTCATCTATCGTCCGGCCCAGCCCTAGACCAGTTCCGTTAAAAGGTTGAGCAAAGATAACTCTACAGTGAGCATTACGGTGAGTCTTTGCACACAAGGTAAAATCCTATGAAGCGCTTTTCTTTACTGCAACAGCAGCTAATAGCTCAAATTTCAGTGATTTCGCGATAAATTCAAGACGAGTGTGTTACTGTTACCCTTACTTACCTTTAGTCACCTTCAAGTTACCTTGATAGCCCAGATTATCCAACAATGCTCGTTATTCTGCATGTATATACAGTAGGCAAACCACATGCAAACAGGTAGACTCCTGTGCTACAGGTTGTATGTTTGAATCCACTGAGAACATGATTTTCAAATTTTTAGTTTTAGTATCTTTATTATTGATTTATTTGAGCTTACCTCCTATTGTTTAGGTTTCATTTTCTTTTTTGTGTTTTCCCATTAGGGGGCCCTGCTATCGCAACAAAAAATTCACGCACGCTTTTTCCAAGCTTTTGGCTCATAATGCTTCTAAAGCTAAGACATTAAAAAGTGCAACTCTTACACGAGTGTATGTGGTACTTGCGGTCACCTACCTCTCCTCGGCGGCCTTCTTCTCTTCTTCCTCCTGTTTCTCACTCAGTTCTCGCACCACAGCCAACAGCTCTGCGTTCTTCTGTTGCAGCTCCTCAATGTTCCTGCACACACCAACAGTAAAGGACACGTCACACCTAACACTGTAACATTTTGCACCTAACACTGCAACAACCTGTCACACTTAACGCAACAACCCGTCACACCTAACACTGTACAACTTGCCATGCCTAACAGTGCAAAAACCCATCACACCTAACACTGCAACAACCTGTCACACCTAACACTGCAACAACCCATCACACATAGCAGTGCAACAACCCGTCACACCTAACACGGCAACAAACCTGTCACACCTAGCACAGCAACAACCCATCCCCCCTAACAACACAACAATCCATCACACCTAACATTGCAACAACCCATCACACCTAACACTACAACACCTAACACTACAACAAAAAAGATACTGTAAGTGATGCTAGATATTGTGATATCTCAAATGCTACTAGCATATCCACAAAGTGATAGGCGACTGTAGTAAAGTGACAAGTCCAGATCCATGCATAATAAGTGGACCTGGTCACCACGGGACCACACCTGAACGTGACGAGGTGCTTGGAGATGACTTCAGAGGCAGTGAGCGGAGGCGAGGCATCATCGTTAGAAGAGCTGACTTCCTCCTGCGACAGAGGAACACCACCACCGCGTGCGTCCTCCACCTCTCGTATGAGCTGACACACCTGCAACACCGACACATTTCCGCGTGAATGCTCTTTCACTTGCTTGTCACAACTAGGTGACAGGGATAGTCTGGCAGTAACACACATGAGAACACATACACTTCTAAAATTCAATGACTCACGTTGTCCTAAAAACCCCCAGTAGGCAAATTATTTGTTTGTTTGTTTGTTTTATTTCATACTGCCAGCTTGTTTTGCAAGCCATAGGCAGGAGTGGGTTGTACTAAAGAAAATGCTGAAAAATCTAATAGCTTGTGATGCACAAGAAACGATGATATCCAATATAACACATGGGAAGCTGCAGGTGAAAATATTAACGAATGCAGAGATTGCAAGAAGAAATAATGACAGTAAAGGACAAATAATAAAAAAATAAAAAATTACAAGAATGTGCAACAGAGCACATGTTCACAGAATGGTGTGCTCAGGCAATGAAAAAGAGCATCCTTTATTTGTCCTTATGCATAATTTCTGATTTTAAGAAATATTTTATAATGTGTAACAGAGTGAGAGGAACGAGCAAACATTTGGAACACGGAGACGTGAACATTGCTAATCAAAAATTCAACTTGTCTTTACTCGAGAACTACAGTCAACTGCTGATTTTTTGGACGTCTGATTTTCCGGACATGCTCGAAAATTCGGACGCTTTCGCGGCACTGTCACCAGCCCCATATATGTCAATGTATAAGAACGTCCAAAATTTCTCACGCGGAAACTCTTCCGCGTCTGATTTTTCTTACTTTCTGCTGCCCAAGTTGCGGGTGTACAAGGCATTAATTGAAGCCCCCACCTCTGCTGTGTCTATCATTTCGTAGGTTCGAACTACCGCTTTCGCAAGTCGATCTGTCTGCGACAGTAGCAGAGTTCGAAAGTCAGCTTTGCCGCAATGCCGAAGTGTTATGGGGTGAAGCAAACCACAAATTCAAAGGGGCCGCTATCACGGCGCCGTGCAGCGATGTCTTTACGGATAGGAAGCAGAAATGCGCGGAGGCGTGATGGCAGCAGGTGGCAAGTGCACCAGTATGGCTTAATCACTGACAACCCTTACGATAAGCATCTTCAGTTAACTGCTCGGTAGTGCACGTGGCCTACCGCAGTTACATGCGTACTGCACACATTTAATAGGCATGAACCCAAACGCGCCGCGCCACCATTCATGCTGCCTCTTTGCGTGAGACCGCTAAGTGCGCCGCACAGACGCCTTGCCTTCACGAATGAAACCAGCTCGCCATTGCCGCGCCCGTGTGCAGTCAGGAACAGAGTGGGCATCACGAACCCTTTCATGACAAACCCGTGCATACGGTACAGCAACAGTACAGTGGTGACATCAGCTTAGTTGGTGATGTGCTGCACACAAATCGAAATGATCGGCTTCACACAGCAGCAAATGCTGCGTATCGGCGGAGATTTGGCGATGTGTGTGCACATTGCTTACGTGTGCACATGCATCGGGCAATGTTGGACGTCACCTGCTCTACCGCCACAGTCTTTGTGTTCCGCGTCATCATTTTCGAACATTCCATGCGAGAGAGCCGTAATCTATTCCGTGCTTTGCTGGTATCAGCGGCGCTCATCACGAGACGCAAATTTGCAAGTGCGTTTGGCCCGTAGTTAAGCGGGGTTCGCGGCAGGTACCAAACGTATCTGCTAGAGGCTGGGTGTGCACCAAAATACAGTCGAACCCGTTTATAACGAACTCGAAAGTCTCGCGAAAAGTGGTCGTTATATCAGTAGTTCGTTGTATATGGACTCGCCCTTAAAAACGTGCGCTTAGCGGCCAAGCCGTTTTTTTTTTCTTTGTGCACTTTTATTAAAGTGCTAACAACCCCTTCGGTGACAAGCTAAGCCTTTTCGCATCGTGAAGCGACGCCCGCTGCGTGCTCACGAGTGAATTAACCGCCTTTGCAATGAGCTGACACCGTTTCACCGATGTGCGGTACCGCGACGTGGAGCCGATCATGCCTGGCTAGTTGCGTGCAGCGTGTCGCCTACTCGGGTCGCGGAGTCACTGCCGGGCCGCTTGCTGTATGCCGTATGCGCGCGTTTGTACGTTCTTCGTGCTTGCTTCACTCCGGACCGTGCACGGGTGCGGCGACTAGCCTCTTCGTTCAACGCGGCGAAAACAAGCATTTTCCAAGCAACGCGCACTCTACGTCTCTGCGATGCTCTCGCGGCCCTGCACGACGATGCGCGGCGCACTTGAAACACGCTGTATACGCCTGCTGTCAGTGCATCGACGTTTCTCGGTGCCCGCGCCGCTCAACAACAGGGAGCTACTTTCGTTTCTACAAAGCGACGCGCACTTAAAAAAAAAAGCGGTCTCGCACGACGCGGCGGCGGCGAACTTGCAAACGGCAGCATGGCGCGCTCGTACCGCCGTCAATCCGCAGTGTACAGCGTACGCCACACGCAAAGCCGAGTATCTACAGATGACTATGATAAGGTTGTCGGCTATAAGGCATAATTTCACGTTCACCGACGGCCGCCACCTCGCCTTCGTTCTTTTCTGATGCTTATCCGCGAAGGCATCGCCGCAATCGCGCGGAAGTCGTAATCACCGATCGACCGGTCTCTGCCGTTACCAAAAAGACGGAAGACTTTGCGCGGCACATTGTGGCGTCGACGAGTTTAGGGACGCAGTGAACCTTTTTGCGATGGAAAGCTATCGCGGTTATCACTTTTTGCATTTATGCCTTCTTGCGTTTCAAGGCATTGTTTGGTTCATCGCAGGCGGTCGTAGCAGCAGACAACGGCGTCAGGAAAGGTTACCGTGCGAAAGCTGACCGCAAGGCTTCATGCTGCCTACTATTTTTTTTTTTCCTCACTGCCATTCTATCACTGAATAAATGCCTGGAAAGTGAGCGACCTCGCTCGCAGCATTCGAAATCTGCGTGCGGTGCTCGCCAATCTGGGTATCTTAGTCGCGAGTAAACTGGAGCGGGGCACGCGCGAGCGCGCGTCCCTGTCACGCTTTAGAAGGAATGTCTTAACTTTTTTTCGCTTCGTATGCGCCATGTTTTTACTGCGACCGTGTCCGAAGTGTTCGTTGTAAAAGTAGGAGGCTTTGAAAAATGTTCGCTATATCTGGACGCAGCTTCAATGGTTAGCATAGGAAAATCGTAAGTGCACCCAAATATGGTCGTTATAACCGATAGATCGTTATATGTGGGATCGTTATAAGTGGGTTCGACTGTACTTGATAAGTGTACTGGGAGGCATTAAAGCTATTTCGGACGTGGCTGTGGCGATCTGACCGCCTGAGCGGAATAAAAAAGCATGAATTCATTTTTTCGGACTGCCCAATTTTCGGACGATTTCGCGGTCCCTAGGGAGTCCGAAAAATCGGACGTCGACTGTATTCACATGCTTGATATGCAGTTCAATTATGGCACTGTCTGACTGGTATTCGATTGAGCCTCAACAATCAACATTCGCGTACCTCAATTACAATGTAGCGTCCAAAAACAAAGCTTACCTGCCGCGAGAGGTCCTTCGCTTGCTGCTGCCACCGACGAAGCTCACGCTGAGCATGGGCAAGTGCAGCTCGTGCCTCGTCCCGCTCTTGCGCCCGCTGCTCTTGCTCAACCAGGGCACCGGTCAGCTGCTCCCTCAATGTCGCCACGCAGGACACGGCTTTTTCGTACTCCTGCAGCCACGAATAGGCTTGCTATTGGAACTCACGCTATAGTAGAATCTCAATCATTCTAGATCTTTAAATTCGAATTGGCAGATAATTTTGACTGCGCAGCTGTTATCACCTGAGATGTATGTATTTGAAAAGGAAAAAAACATGCCAGGAATTTCTATTCAAAGAACCATTCAGTGGTTATTTAAAACAAGATTACTTCCTCCTACAGACCACATTTTGGAATAAAGTGGTTCGTAGCTGGTGCCACAGAGAGCACACATAGCTAGGCTGCCTCAGGCTTTTCAGCAGCCCTTCTCCCCACCACCCTTGTAATAAGATTTCTTCACCTTAAAGGTACTTCTTTTTAATTATGCAATGTTAGCACCACTTAGTGATCATCACCCATCACATGCTTAGCCTTGTTTGCACTGCTGTGCACTGGCAGCTAGCACACCAGAACACTGGTACAGTCCTCGTGAAACTGAACAAGTGAGCTAGTACAGCAGCAATTAGGAAGCGGCACGGCTCCTCTGCGACTTTGCACATAAAACATGCTCCAAATATGCTATATAACTTTGGGAAGGGGGGAGGGTGGGGGAGGGGTTGAATATTTTGAATGAGTGCCTTGCCAATAGCATTAAAGAAATGACTTTTAATTGAATGCAAAGTAACGGGAATTGAATACTGGAAGTTTGAAATATTCGCAATACTACTGCCATATTTTCTCGTGCATAAGCTGTTCAAAACAAGCAGAAAATTTGGAGCTAATGCCAGGGTCCAGGTAATACACGAATTTTGGCACGCAAGTTGGTTTCATGGCACTGCTTCACGGTAATGAAAAGATGACATTACATAAGCATTAGTTTTTTTCCCCAATTCTATCTTTTTTTCACAGCTTGCAGTTGGAAGTGCAGGTTATTTGCAGGGGTGGGTTATACGCGAGAAAATACAGTAATACTCACCCAATTGGCAACACCACCCCCCCCATCCCTCCGAAAAGAGAGGTTTTCCAAGGATATCACTTGCCTGCATGTGTCGTGCCACTATGGGAACCTTGTCGGCCAACTCCTGGGAAAGCTCGTTGAGCTGCTGCTGCAGTGCGTCCTTCTCGCGGATGGCCTGTGTCAGCGCTCGCTGCTGCTCCAGCCGCTCCGACAGCAGCTCCGTCAGGCTCAGTCCGGATTCCCGCGCCAGGCCCGACACGTGTGCGGCAGGGAACAGCTTCTCCACAACGCTGCCTACACAAACCCACAACACAGCTAAGTGCTGGTAGACCTGGTACAAGACGAGCTATAGATTGTTTTGTTTGCTTACTGATACGTACAGCAGTGCTATTATAAGCACGCATTAGGGGAGCTATTCTCCACGTGTCCAACTAATAAACTGTTCATTTCAGCTGCCTCTGATTGGCTGGAGCTCGGTGAGCAGTGCGCCCCGGTTCCAGTTCTTCTTCCGCAACGTCATTTCGATGTCATAGAGCTTTCACAATTCGGCCAACAATATCGGCCAACAACTGCAGAATGGCAGGTGGCTGCATACAGTTTAGATGTCAAGAGCTAACAAGAGCTCACCAAGAAAGCATGGGCAGCATTTTTCACCAATGAAGTACCAGACTACACTCTGTTCCATACATAGCGGTCAATGCTGCGGAGTCTACGCAAGAAGTTTGATCAGCAAAACGTGTAGCTCCACGCGTCTCATAGCCGCGTTTCGTTGTAAGTGCTCGTGCGATCAAGCAAGGGAATGCGTGTCAAGCATTGTGACGCTTGTGGAGATAGGTTTGCACTAGGCTTACCTACGAGCGCGACCGTGTAGGGACGCGACGTTCTCCACTGCCGCAGCGAACAAAGACGCTACGGCCGGGTTCGTCGATTCTCCGGCACGGCGCAGAAACCACGCACGAGGCAGGTAACAACAACAACGGGTTTATTAACCCAAGATGCAGCACAGTACGACACTCACAGGCTTGCAGGCCGTAAGGGGAACTCCGCAAGACTGATCGAGTACGCTTGCCAGCAGCGCTAAGACTACCACACAAAGGGCAGCGGTCGAGCACACGAACGAGAAGCCGCCTGCTAGAGCAGCGCGTCAACCTCTCGTGCTAGCCTGAGAGCATCTGACGCGGGCAAGCCCGCGCCAGACAGAAGCGAGCTCAAGGGGGAAGGGGGTTGTCACTGGCGGCCAATGAGGAACGGCGTTGCACAGTGACGTAAGCTAGCTTGGTGGCGTGAGCATGTGAGCATGTCGAGGCATGCCCGGACGCGTGCCCGCGCGCCGGGAAGCTGACGCATGGCTGGCGCTGCCGCCGCGGTCGCCATACCGCCGATTAACGGCGGTCCCCGGCGCTCGAGCCGCGCGAGCCCAACGCACGTGCTAGCTGGGGAACGAGGCGCCAAAGGGGTGGGCGCGCTCGATTCCCACATTCCCCCCTCCTAAAGACCGAGGCCAGCCTGTGAAAGAGGCTGTCCGAGGCCAAGTGGCAAGGTCAGCTCAGCCGCAAGGGGGCTGGCCAACGGGGCAAAGTCCAACAGGGGGGTGTCGTCTTCCCAAAGGTACAAGTCCATAGGTCGTCCATGGCCACACAAAAGTTCCACCGAAAGTTCCACCACAAGGGGAAAGCCCACCGCCGGGAAGAAGGTCCACAGCCCAGGAGGAACGGGGACAAGACTGCACAAGGGCGGGCAGCCAGCCCGCTTGAAGTTCGCCGGAACAGCAGGCAGCCAGGAACGGAGGCCGGAGCGACCACGCTCGGGCCTGGGCCAAAGCTTGAGTGGGCGGAATAGCCGCCGAGGGTGGCTACCGAAGCTGCCAGGTGGGTAAGGCAGGGTGGAGGTGACTGCAGGGCAGAAGGTGGGTACCAGGTCACAGCTGGAGGGACCAGAGAACAGCAGGCCACAGGCTCAGCGACAGGCTGGGCGGCCCAGTAGAGCCAGGCGCAGGGAGATGACAGGGCGACGCAGGAGTGGACAAAAATGTCCCCGGCATAGCCAGCTTGCCAAAAAGGGTGCCTGCCTGACAGTGCTGCCCAACAAAGGGGGCGCTTGCCAGGTTATGGCTTGGACAACACGTCAGAGGGTATTTTCGGCCAAGAGGGCCTTCTACCACTTCCCGACGTGTGCCGCCGCACCTTAGCGGTTATTCTCCATTCACTGTCATGGTATGGAATAAAGTCCAGCTACCTGTCAGTGGGAGAAAGGTTGCTTAAGTGCGTTTCCGCAGATTGTACCGATGGCGTGGCTTGGAGCCAGCCTTCTCACGGTTTTCCTGCGGTTCCGTGACCGCCTCCCCCCCTCCCAAGTCGTTGCTGCGGGCAACGAAAGGTTTGAGGTCGGAGACGTTAACTGGACCGCCGACTTGTCTCCCTTGGGAGTCAGCCAGCCTGTACACCAGAGGCGACACTTTGGTCTGCACTCGGTATGGGCCCAACCACTTGGCCGACAGGGAGGCAGAGATGCCTTTGGCAGCGTCACTCAAGACGTGATTGCGCCTGAGGACGAGGTCGCCGACATCGTAGTGCACTTCCCGATGCGACCGGTCGTATTGAGCCTTCTGTCCAGCTCGCGCTTTTGCCAGGTTGGAACGCGCCAGGTCGAGGGCTGCGTCCATCCGTGAGCGCAGTTCCGCCGCGTAGCCAGACGGGCCGGCTTTTGTGGCGGACGCCCCGCTGCCGCCCCGCAGAACGCGGTCCATGGGGTTAGGCAGCTCTCTCCCAAAGTTGAGGAAAGCGGGCGTGTACCCGGTTGAACGGTTCACCGTGGACCGCAAGGAGAAGCCTATCTCGTTAAGACAGGCATCCCAATCCCTGTGTTGCTGCGCAAAGGCTGTCAGCAAGGGCTTGAGGTTTCGGTTTATCCGCTCAGTCGAGTTGGCCTGTGGGTGATACGTGGTTGTTTTGCGGTGCTTAATGCCAAAGGCAGCACACGCATCCACAAACACCTTGGCCGTGAAATAGGACGCATTGTCCGTGATCAACTCCGCCGGAAAGCCAAAGCGGGTAAAGACCTCGATCAACTTGTCCCAGATTGCGCGTGCCGTTAGCTTCCGAAGGGGAAACAGCTCGACCCACTTCGTGAAGTGATCTGTGACAGCCAGGAGAAAAACATGGCCTCTCCGGCTTCTTAGGAAAGGTCCCATTATGTCACAGGCCGCGACTTGCCAGGGTTGTTGGCTGTCGATCGGCTGCATGAGCCCGGGGGGCTTGCCACCACGAGGCTTCACACATTGGCACACGCGGCATGAGCGGGCGTAGTGAAGGGCATCACGCTTCATGCCAGGCCAGGTAGCAGAGCGGCACAACTTTTGAAAAGTCTTAAGGCCACTCGCATGTCCGGCCAACCGCGAGTCGTGGAAATAGCCGAGGGTGGCTTTCCTTAGACTGCGGGGTATCACCACCTTGAAAGACTCCTGGGGAGCTTCTTCAGATGGGACATAGCGCAGGAGAACGCCATCAGCATCAAGCAGATACGAGTCCAACGTGCCCGCAGCAATACCAGTCTGCGTCCGGCACTCGGCGCCGACAGCAATACCAGCTGCCCATTTGCGCCCGGCGGCTTGACCGCCCCGCTCCTCTTGGGAGCTCAGCTCTTTGAGCCCGTCAACAATTTGCTGACAAAACGGATCGTCCTGCTGTGCCTTAAGTAGGTCCTCTCTGCTGAAGACGATACCGGCTGACGTGACAGGGTCTACCAGGTATGCGTCCTCACCCGAGGCGGTCGACTCGAAAGCCACTGCGCCGTCGGGGTTCGCGCCGTTCGACCCATTGGAGCCAGGAGCCCCTGAGTCTACTCGGTGCGAGTGCTCTTGGGAGTGGCGGACACAAGTGTCAGACGCCAGAACGGGGGCACGCGACAAGGCGTCGGCCACGACGTTCGAACTCCCTTTCCGGTAGCGCACAACAAAGTTGTACCGCTGCAAGGTCAACGCCCAGCGCGCGAGGCGGCCCGAGGGCTCGCGCAAGCGCTTAAGCCAGGTGAGTGCCATGTGGTCCGTCTCCACCACGAATGACACACCGTCGACGTAGCAGTCGAACTTCCGGAGAGCAAAGACTATAGCGAGACATTCCCGTTCAGTCACGCTGTAGTTGCGCTCGGCGGCGTTAAGTGACCGGCTCGCAAAGGCGACTGGCCGGAGGACGCCGTCGTGCTCCTGAAGCAGTACCGCTCCGAGACCCCGGTCGCTCGCGTCCGCTTGGACAACGAACTCCTTGTTGAGGTCGGGCAGCTTCAGATCGGCTGTGGCCACTAGAGCTTGAGATAGAGCCTTGAAGGCTCGCTCTTGCTCTGGCCCCCAGCTCCATCGTGCCGACTTTTTCAACAGTGCGGTCAAGGGCGCTTGGAGGTCCGCGCAGTTTGGGATGAACTGCCGGTAGTAGTTCACCATGCCCAAAAAGCGCCTCAGGCCCTGAATGTTCGCCGGCGTCGGGTACTCCACAATGGCTCGTACCTTCTCCTCGCACGGCAGAACGCGACCGCTCTCGATGGTAAAGCCCAATAGTGAAATGCGAGTCTCAGCTATTTGAGCTTTCTTCGGGTTCAAGGTCAACCCGGCGGCACGCAACCTCTCGAGGACATCCTCCAAGTGGCGGAGGTGCTCCTCGAACGTTCGAGAGAAGATGACGATGTCGTCGAGGTACGCCATGGCGTGTTGCCATTTAGCGTCCCCGAGAACGCGGTCTATCAGTCTCTGGAACGTAGCTGCAGCTCCAGAACAGCCAAACGGCATGCGGGTAAACTCGTACAAACCTCTGTGGGAGGTGAACGCAGTTTTCTCCGCGTCAGCCGGCTCCATCTGAACCTGCAGGTAACCGCGGCTAGCATCCAAGGTGCTGAAGTAGCAAGCACCGCCTAGCGCAGCCACGATCGAGTCAACGTTAGGCATAGGATAAGCATCCTTCCTCGTGACCTCGTTCAGCCGGCGGTAGTCCACACAGAGCCGGTGAGAGCCGTCTCTTTTGGGGACCATTACCACCGGTGAACCCCAGGGACTGTTTGAGCGTTGGACAACTCCGGTCTCAATCAACTCATCCAATGCCTGGTCAATTGCTTTCCTCTTTGCCGCACTGACGGGGCGAGGATTGCATTTCCACGGTTGTGCGTCGCCTGTGTCAATCCGGTGCCTCACCAGAGAGGTGCAACCCGGGCGTTCCGTGAACATGTCACTGAAACGTGTCAACAGCGACGACAGGCGTGCCTTCTCATGTGTCGACAAGCTGTCCGGCAAAGGCGGCAGCGAGCGATCCGAGCTGCTGCTTACCGGGGTGGTCACCGGCGTAGCCGAGACCTCGTCCACCACGGTAGCGCTATGCTCGAGAGAAAGCGGTAGGCACGGACCGTTTTCCGCCGCGCCGGCCAAGGGGCCAGTCTTGGCGTCGGAGTGAGAGACGCGGGCCGAAGGGGCCACGCTTTGTCTCCTCTCCTCCTGCTCTCTCGTGGCGTCCGGCGACTTACGGGCAGCCGAGACCGCGGGAGGAGTAGCGAATGGCCGTAGGGCGCCGGAAGGGCCGTCCCTGTAGCCTCCGCTCGCGACGTCTATCACGATACCCGTGTGCGCGAGAAAGTCGCGACCAAGAATCACGGGCACGGAAAGACCCGGGAGATGCACGAAGCGCTGTCGGCGCGCGCGATTCTCCCAGCGCACAACCAACCGCGCAGCGCCGCACGAGGTGGCGGTACCGCTGGCGAGATGGAAGGCAGTGTCGCAAGCTCGAATGCGGACAGAGCGGTCGCGCAAATGAGCCATAACCTCTTCGCCGAACAGCGAGATCGAAGCCCCGCTATCCAGCAACGCCGCAAACTCTCGACCAGCGATCGTAAGGGCGATGAACGGCGCCGGCGTGGCTGGAAAGTCATGTCCAGCGCGACACGCCATCGGTGCCAGAGGTTGGGTTACACCCCCATGCTCTCGTACTGCTGTAGCCGCCGGCGAGGGGGAGCTCACCGACGGCTCACCCCGTTTCCCGACGGGCGAGCAGGCCCTTGCGTCGGGTGGGGCGCGTTGCATGATCGCGCGGTGTGGCCACGCTCATGACAACGGTAGCAGACGACGCCTTTTCCCCCATCAGTGAGGGATTTTGGCGACCCTTGAGAGCTAGGAGGCCTCCGTTCGCTAGCCGCAGGGGGGGCTCCGCGATCGGATCTCTTCTCGTGCGTTGGGGCACGGGGGTTCCGTTCTCGTTCGCCCTGCAGTGCAAAGGGGCACGCCCGGGCGTACGAGTACGGGTCGAGAGCGCGGTCCGAAACGTCCGGCGCGTCTCGTTGCTCTCTCACGGCCGAGGCCACCTCGTGATTAGGGGGATTACGGGGTGACGAGTCACCACCAGCCCACGCACAACGAGGCTCGAGAGAAGCGGACGGCGGCGGCGGCGGGCGGTAGGCTCTCGCCGCCAGTATGTCGCCCTGAATACGCTTCGCATCGGATGCCAGCTCGTTTAGGTCACGATAACGGGCGCTCCGAAGGTAAGCGGCGAAGGTTGGATGAGCCTGACGTATGACTCGCTCCACCTTCTCGGCGTCTGATGCCGTAGGATCGGCAAGGAGGTAGAGCTCCTGCAAAGCCCGGACGTACTCGAGAAGAGATTCGTCGGGATGCTGTGTGCGAAGCTCTAGCTCGCGACGCATGCGGCGCTCGTAGTCGGGAGGAAGGAATTCGCTACGGAAGAGCGCCCTAAACTCCTCCATCGAACGAGCTTGGTGGCCGACAAGTCGGTACCACCGCGCCGCTTGGGCTGTCAGCGATACAGGCAATACGCTACCGAGCATAACGCTGTCGCTCAGCCCCATCGCCCGCTGATAGCGGTGCAGCGCCTCGAGGTACTCTGTGGCACTCATGCGGTCCGAATAACCGCTGTACTCAGGCAGAGGTACCCTTAAGCTACTCGGTACGCTTGGCTGAGGGGACTCGGGGTCTCCCTTTACAGCACAAGGCTGCGAGCGCGCCGCTTCCAACAGGACGTTTAGGAGCTGCGCCGCAGTTGCGTGCAGCGGCGATTGCTCCGAGGCGGGCGCGGCCGTAACAGGTGCGCGCGCCTGTTCCCCAACATGCGCGTCCGACCGAAAAGGGCCAGTACACGGCATGGAGGAGGGTAGGGTTTGCGCTCCGACTGGTGCTTGAGGCCTCACGCGACTGGCAAACGGGTCGACAGCGGAGCACGGTGGCCCGCATCCGTCGAAAACGTCGCCTACGCGAGTCTCCGGCCAGCGAGCGTCGGTGAACGCGGCGACGTCGTCGGTTAAGCGAGCAGGCTCGCGAACGACACCGTCAACCCTTTGCGCTCGCGACCACGGCGGGTCAGGAAGCGCGTTCCCGCCAACACCTGAGTGCCCCCGGTAGGAAGGATCGGGTGCGGCGATTTGAGCTGTCAACCGTGCTGCTGACGGGGAAAGGCCAGCGAGCGGAGACTGCGCCCGGGACGGGCCCGTAAGCGCGTGAGTCTCGAACAGCTGATACAGCCCGTTACTGGCTTGCCTAGGACTGTGGTCCTCGTTCAAGCGGCTCGCATCACTGTAAGGGGCCCCGAAAAAGGGATCTCTCCCAGTGAACGAAAGCAGAGGGTCGCCGAGAGGGCCGTACCCCGTGCTGTCGCAGCCGTCCGCCTCGAACGAGATCAAGTCCGTCGCCACAGGATCGAACAGGAACGAGCGCCTCGAGGGGGTCTGCTCTGAAGCCATGCCGAAACCAAGTTGGGCGCCAGTTATGTGGAGATAGGTTTGCACTAGGCTTACCTACGAGCGCGACCGTGTAGGGACGCGACGTTCTCCACTGCCGCAGCGAACAAAGACGCTACGGCCGGGTTCGTCGATTCTCCGGCACGGCGCAGAAACCACGCACGAGGCAGGTAACAACAACAACGGGTTTATTAACCCAAGATGCAGCACAGTACGACACTCACAGGCTTGCAGGCCGTAAGGGGAACTCCGCAAGACTGATCGAGTACGCTTGCCAGCAGCGCTAAGACTACCACACAAAGGGCAGCGGTCGAGCACACGAACGAGAAGCCGCCTGCTAGAGCAGCGCGTCAACCTCTCGTGCTAGCCTGAGAGCATCTGACGCGGGCAAGCCCGCGCCAGACAGAAGCGAGCTCAAGGGGGAAGGGGGTTGTCACTGGCGGCCAATGAGGAACGGCGTTGCACAGTGACGTAAGCTAGCTTGGTGGCGTGAGCATGTGAGCATGTCGAGGCATGCCCGGACGCGTGCCCGCGCGCCGGGAAGCTGACGCATGGCTGGCGCTGCCGCCGCGGTCGCCATACCGCCGATTAACGGCGGTCCCCGGCGCTCGAGCCGCGCGAGCCCAACGCACGTGCTAGCTGGGGAACGAGGCGCCAAAGGGGTGGGCGCGCTCGATTCCCACACGCTTCAAATGAAAAACAAAGAAACGAAAACAATGAGATGGCAAGAGATGTAGAACAGCATATTCACAGCCATATAACAGTTCCTTATCTCTAAGCCACAAAAATTTAATTCATTACTCAGGGTAAAACTGAAGGAAATCACATTGTAGGTGCAAAACAAGAATGAACTACAGTAGACTCTCATTATGGAACCTGATGGGACCAGGAAAACATGTTCTGTTAAACAGGAGTTCCATTTACTGAGAAAAGAACTGGGGTGCGGAATTCAACTATGAAACCAATAATGTGAGAGCCAGCGGTTGCATTTAAGGGGGGGACGAGGGTCTTAAAATAGTGAAATATCGTAAAAGATGTCAACTTTTGATGTCGTAAAAGATGTCGTAAAAGATAAGTATTTGTAGTCCAAATTATGCTTTGGAAGAATATGTTATGGCAAAATGGCCTTTCTTTTTCTTGCAGGCTCAACAGATTAAATTCAAAATGTTTTTAAATATTGAAACGCGACTTTCCCAGCTTTGTTTACTTTTGTGAAGTGAATCTGCCTTACAAAAGTTTTGAGGAGCTTTCTGTGAACATATTTAAACAAACTTGGTATCACTCTTTTCAGCAGCACCTGAACTACAGGCTAAAGCTCTTTCTTTTTTTCTGAACCTTGATGCAATTGTAATTATTTGATAAGTACCTGCTAATTACTGGAAGCTAATTTTTAACTTCCAAGTTTTAAAATTGTTTCTGATCAAAGAAACAGCTGTTTTGACATCTAATTTCCTTTGCCTGTGAGGTGGACCTTTTAGAAGAACCACGTAGCCCTGAAAAGTAACTTTTTGTATTGTAAGTTGCCATAACGACACGTAAGAAATTACTAGAGCTGTGTGAATAGCAAAATTTTGGGTGCGAAGCGAATTCGAATAATAAAGATTGAGTGCGAATCGAATCGAATAATTTTCGAATATTTCTTAAACATTTTTCGAATACTTTGAAGTGAAATTACAGAAAAAAGTTGCAGAGAATCCTAAGTATGTTCTTGTGAGATCGCAACATAAAAGCGTTTCTTTTTGCTAGGTTGATGAAGCGCTGGCGGGGTGGTATTTCATAGTTGTCTTATCAAGAATGGGGCAATGTAGAGGTCGAATTGTATTTATGTAGATGACTTGGTGCAACCAAAGTGTTGCCGACAACACTTCACACGTGATAGGCAAAGATGCCATTTCCTCAGCCTTTCCTCCTCTTTCAACTTCTGTGGAAGCCCAACTGATGTGGCGGACAAGGGTGTGCTCCCTTCAAGTTCGGAGTTCCAAGCAGTGATGTGATTGACTGAAGCTGTTTTGGAGCAGGTTTTTGGAGCAGGAAAAAGGACTTTTGGAGCAGCCAAGAACGCGTTTTGGAGCAGGGAAAACAGCTTTTGGAGCAGCTAAAAACTCACTGCCAAGTGGAAAAATGGACCGTGTGAAGCAAAACAGTCAAATAAGGAAGGAAAGAGATGATTCTTAAGGGCTCGTTTATCTTTGTTAGACACAATATTATTGAGCACTAACAGACAATAACGCCAAGGAAAGTAAGGGGTTGTTATGTGTAGTATTTAGAATATAAATGTGAAGAAAGTAAAGTGGACGAAAAGATAACCTGCCGCCGGCAGGGACCAAACCTGCGACCTTCGAATAACGCGTCCGATGCTCTACCGCTGAGCTACGGCGGCGGTCATCCTCCCGTCCACTTTGTGGGGTATATATGTGCATTTAAACCTAGGAGTGTTAGTCAGCGCCAATCGCAGCCATGGCGGCGAGTGTGGAACACTCTTTTTTGCCTGTTGGCGCCACGTAGCACGTGATCTTTTTGCGAGCTGGCAGCCGACCAATAATCCCTCGCATACTACCTGAGGGCATCATGTCTGCCAGGACGAGACCCTCGCTATGAATGAAGGAAAGAGATGATTCTTAAGGGCTCGTTTATCTTTGTTAGACGCAATATTATTGAGAACTAACAGACAATAACGCCAAGGAAAGTAAGGGGTTGTTATGTGTAGTATTTAGAATATAAATGTGAAGAAAGTAAACTCTTTTGAAGTCAAGTGTTCTGTCTAATAACAGCCCCATTAGCATAAACATTGGCGTTGCAGTCTTACAATGGCTTAGAGTGGCCGAACTAACAACGCAGGTAGGGTTTCCCAGCTAAAGTTGAATTTCGGTGATACCAATCTGAAAGGGGAGCAATCCTATTGCCCAAACTTTCGTATCACCAAAAAACTAGCAAAACCTGTTTTCAAACCACGATATACACACAAAACATGTATTTCCGTCAAAAGAACTCGCGTACGACTTTGTGGGACACACGTGAACGGACCAATAAGGGACGGCGCAGCTGGCTGCCGCGAAAGCGCGCGTCAAAGCTTTGCTTGAGGCCAATTGAAAACTATAAGTGCCAAAGTCCGCTCCACCATAGTGACAAGCGAAGATCGACACGAACGCCGAAAGGCTTCGTGCCTTTTTTTACGACTATATTGCCTTTAATCTACCGCTGCGTTAGCCGCGTACCTTCGGAGCTCATAGTCGCTATCTATGATCGCGTTGATAGCGACCGTGGTTTCGTGCGCGGCAGTTGCGGCAAACGGTAGTTCCGTTTTCAATCCGCGTGCGCTGGCCGCGCACGTGCCTTCAAAACTACGTCGTTTGTTGCTATCTGTGATCGCATCTGCCGCGGTTTTGTCCGCGGTGTTTGCGGAAAGCAGCGTCGCTTTGACTGGGTGAGCGTTGGATGCGCGTGCACTTTCGGAGTTGCCGTCAGTTTCGTCGTCGCCATACATGATCGTGTCAAGAGCGACCGCGGTTTCGTCCACAGCGGTTGTGGCAAACGATAACCACAGTTCTCACAGCGTATGCGGTGGCCGCGCACGTACTTCCGAAGCTTCCAGCATTCTGCTCTCGGCCGTCGCTCGACGGATTCGGTACCAAAGTTCGTATCACCCGCCGCGACGCGGAAAAGTGTTCGGACCATCCGAATTTCGGCCCATTCGACACAGTGGAATTCCGCTGGGGAATTTCACGAATTCGTATCAGCCGCTTACGTTTACATCAACCCCTCCTTAATTGGTTTACTATGGGCTCGCAAAAAGCCTGGATCGGATTGGGCTGCAATTTTTGTCAATGTGGCTACATCACGCACAGAAATTTTGATTTCCAGATTTTCCCGCCACCGTACAAACGTAAGAATTGGCCGAAATCCGGGAGACTTGGTAGATATGCACTATGCAGGAGACTTTCATTCGTTTGCAGGAAAACTGTTTACGATTTCGCAGTCTGTGAACATCCTCTGAAATAAAGATGTGGCCGTATCTGCCCAAGAGAAAAATTCTCAGAACGAAGTCTCTCTGCACGAACCACGCGGTCGCCTGAGAACGTAGCTGAACACTGCGAGAAGCCCAAACACGTCTGACATGCAGGTCTTTGGGGTTTTCAGTACACCTGCTCAATTCCGGTACTACTTCGTAGCCTCAACGTGCCTCTTGCTTGTAGCATGTCGCTTTATCGCTGCAAAACCATGCTGTCCGCAGTTAATAGTCTGACTATGGACAATGCAAAATCCACTGCCATCGCTGCCTTGGCGACACCATCTTCGTCCATCTTGTTCAGGATGTCGACATTGAACTTGGTGGAACGACCTGAGGCTCTGAGACTGCGACACATGCACAAACAATGCGAAAAGCAATTCTCCTCAAGAAACGTGTAGCGATATACGCTTTTTGCTAATCCCGCCGAGGACGGAATAGTCTTTGTTGCTAGCCGTTCCACGGCGAACCTAGTTTTCCACGAGTTTTGCTCCCCTACTGGAGTCGCGTTCCGGGAAAATCCTCAAACAACACGAAGCTGCCAATTAACTGCGCCAGTTCACGGCTGGTGCGATGCTTGTCCGCCACCTTTCCAGCTTCTCGGTTTGCGATAACCGCGGTTAGGAGGCTAACTGCTGTTATGTCTGCTGTGTAGCTACCCCTAACCGAGGTTAGCCGTAACCGTAGTCAGCTTAACCACGGTTGTCCGTGTGACAGGGGTGTAACACTGGTTCGAGCAAGGGAATTTAAACAATGAGGCATAAACAAGACATACAAGGACGTCGCTGTACTAACAATTGAAATTTTATTTCTATGCTGCTGCGGTGGTCACACCAGCTCGCGGCAAGCCACTCCTTCCAAGGTGCATTTTTTGGGGGTCACGCCAATTTACAACAGCCTGGAGAGGATTCTGTCGGCCCCAAAAAGCCTGAGCAAGCCAAACCAGTGCTTAACGAGCCTTCCCATGAATCTGCGTCCGGTCAGGTACCCCAAAAAGCGCCGGGCGGCATGCCGCGAAAAATGATGCACAAACCCAGTGCTCTTGCGGCACGAAAATTTTGCCGCGCGACAGCTTTGGAGTGTCGTGTTTTGCCGCCGGCGGCACGCTGCGTACATTTTTACGCTAGTGGCGCAGTTTTGGCGCAGAACAGCAGAGATGTAGCAGGATGTAGCAGATTTCACGTCTTGGCGCAGTTTGGCGCAATTGGCGCAGCTATCACATCACTGTCCAAGTCTGCCTCGTAGACGTCGATATATAAGAACATCTGAAATTTTGGATGCTGAAAAGCTTCGGCGTTCGATTTTTTGGACTTGCTGCCTAAATTTCAGGTCCAAAACAGCATTAAGGGGGGAGGTGGCATTGAAAAAAAACTTTTTTGTTTGTTGACCTAGAGCAATGAAATTTGGCATGCATACTAATAAGTGTCTCGAATAGGGAAATATGCAGTTTCATCATGATACCTTGAGTAGTTCTCAAGTTACATCATGCTACATGGTCCAATTATATGGTCTGCTCGTGGAAAGCCTAACGCTGTAACAAAACATGCCAGGAAGCTGCAAATGGTGTTGATCTTTACTCAAAAGAAGACTACAAGGTATGACACTCTCAGAATTGTTTAGTAAATTCTCTCTTTTTTTTTAGAGATCATCATGGCTGCTGACACACATTGTCAGAAACAGTGTCATGGACAAATCATCATCTAGAAAAAAAACTGGGCCATAAACAAGAAATTGAAGAATGTCATACCCACAAGCAGTGTTCAGGGATTCAGGAAAAAGGAACAGAATCAAAATCGGTCCAGTCATTCCCGTGCTACTCTTTCCACGAGCAATGCACAATGTCCAAAACACACTTGTGAGAAAAAGCCTATCAAAGTTTTCGAAGTTGTTTGCATTTGTTAGAACGCACCAGCAGTGTAGTCCTTGGTGTCCTTGTGTAGAGGCAACCTTTTGCATCTCTGCCCCTTCACTTTATGCATGTGCAATGACTTCCTTGCTCGCTGAGCGTCTTTTTAGCAGCCCTGTGGAGGGTAAGGGCCCCAGGTTGCACACCCATTGCAGCACAAATCTTGGTGTAAGCTTGACAGTTGCCTGCATTGTACCTCGCAACTGCCTCATGGACTGCTACTTCCACAGTGAAGAGGGAGGCATGCTGCTGCTTAGAAATTAGTGACCAAATCACCAAGTGAAGGCTTCCAGCGGCATTTTGTGTCTTGTTGCCACTGCAACGAGCCTGCAGTTGAAGGTCAGACAGGCGTTGGTACACTGGCCACAACGCTTCAACAACTTTGTTGGGCAGGTTATACGTGTGTGGAGGTTGTGGCTTCCCTCTGCTGCACGGTGCCTGCACCAGCTGCGGGCACCGGAAGGACAGAGCTCGTGATGAGGTTCTGCATCTGTCGATGAAACATTACGAAAGGTGGCAATCACTGCTTTCTTCATGTCTTCGACGTCCGTGTTGCTTCGCAGTGCTAGGCCATAATAGCTGGTGAGCCTTTTGATCAAGCCCTGCGTCAGGCCAATGTTGTCACGGATAGCCAGGCCATAACAACTAGTCAGTCTTTTAATCAGGCTGCCCCATCCTCCTAGTCGATCCTTCTTGCTTCTTGACACGTGTTGGAGAGCTGTACCCATCCTCTCTTTGACATGATTTATACAGTCTTCTTTAGCCAGTGGAATAAATCTGTACGTTCTTTCTTCAGGAAGAGTGAGGAAAGTATCACTGTCTCCATCACAAACAATGAATGCGTACCGGAGGTCATTCTTTCCTGTGACCTTCTGAATAAAATTAAGGTGGGGGACGTGGCATTCAGTACCAACTTTCTTATTCCTTCGTAGGTTTTGATGAAAATTGGCACAGTTATTGCAAACATTTCTAGGATCAAATATCTGAGCAGTTTATTCAATAACACGAGTTGGTCAGATATAAATTCAACTCCCTGCTTCACACAGGCCACGCTCATTTGCAAACCTCACCTGTGATGCGTTTCATCATACACTCGGTCGCGGAAACGATAATTTGCGAGGCATTCGTTATCTTAGAAGATTCATCAGAGCTAGCGGCGATACCAAGCACGAATCCAAGCGTGCCTAAATTGCGTCACCAGCGCTTTCTTTCAAGCCGATGTACTCGGCCGCGGGGTCCGGGAAGTCGGCGCACGATATGCTGGCTGGCGGCATTCGGTGACAATGCTCCTAGCCGCGGCGACGAAACATCGGCGCGCATAACGTGCTTGGTCTCGCATTTTGCGGCGCCGACGCGCGAAATTGCTAGCCGCTGTTCCGAGCGGTCAATGCGCGACGAGTTTGGCCGGGAGGTCCGCTGCCGATTCGTAAAATGCCCATCCGCACTTTCGAGGAGCCAGCGGACGATGCGATTTGTTGCTTGTGACGAAGCACAGTGCGGCTTGTCCGCTAGCGCGATGTCCTTGCCCGCAAAGTTCGGATTCGTCTCGTAAACCAGCGCCGTGAGCGGAGTTAGGCCTAGCCACGACTCCGAGCAGTAAGCTCGGTCGCGGTGTGCGTGGCCGCGGTGCCCGATGTTTCAAAGCAAGTCATGTTCGATCGCGAGTACAAAGAGTAGTCCCGCGAAGTTATTCGTCACGGAGTACGAAGTGCTGACAAGCTGAACTTTTACCCGAGACGCGCATCTGCGATGTTCGCGACGAGCGCGGCACGCTATCGTTTATCGTACACTGATGACTGCGCTTCCGCTTGCAGCTGTCAAACTACAGGGTAATCATATTCTAAATTGTCGTCGACCCGTGCACACAGAACGAGTGAACGCGTCACTAAGTAGCGCGATTTTCGACAGTCGTAACATCAGGTAACATCGCGACGCGTAAGCAGCAGACGGCTGTCCTCTCGGAGCGAGCATCGGACCAATGACGAGGCGTGCTGGAGCAACATGGCGGACGCGGCCAATCAGAGGCCTCGAAACGACCTTCAGAGATTTGCTTTTTGTGCGCTTGTTTTCAAAGGGAGGAGCCAGCTGAGGCGGGGAATTTGAAAACGAAGAAATGCTCTTTACGGCGAGCTCAAAATGGCGGCGCCCGGTTGTACCGTTGCGAAGCAAGACTTTTTTGAAAACCACCATTTTTTTGCGATCTCCACAATAATTTTCGCCACCTCAGCACGTGCAACAAATTTTTTAAAGCACTTCTAGGTGGTTTTCAGTGAAGATATTTTGGAATCAGATAGAATAAGGGCTACAGAAACTGAAAATGTGATTTTCAAAAAATCGATTTTTTTGCCATTTTGCGCGATACGAAAGCCGCGTCCCCCCACATCTTTCATCTCCATGTTGGAACCAGCGTTTTCTTGAGTTTATACATTTGCGACCGTCGCAGAGCTTGAAAGGCAGCTTTGCCGCAATACGGGGGTGTGATGAGGTGAAGCATATTGAAAATCTAGGGACCACTTCCAATTGGACGTTGACTGTCTCTTTGCTAAGTTCGACCGCAACGGAGCTTGAAAGGCAGCTTTGCCGCAATACGAGAGTGTAATGAGGTGAAGCATATTGGAAATCTGTAGGGGTCACTTTCAATCGGACGTTGACTGTATTTGTTTTTGGGAAGTTCGAATAGTTCGAACAGTAAAATTCCAGTGCGAATCGAATCGAATAACAAACATTATTAAAAAAATATTCGAAATTTCGAATATTCGCACACCCCTAGAAATTACCTAATTACAATGTGGAAATTTGCCATTACCTCCTTTCAAAATGGGATATTAGAAATATGTTTGCAGATTTGTAATCTCCATTTAATGGTGCACGTGCATGCCGATTCAAGACTCTCATCCCCCCTTAAGCAGCAGTTCCGTTTAAGAGATTTCTGTTTACAGAGAGTTTACTGTATTTCCTGGTCTGAGCACATGTACTACAAGAAGTCTCACTAGCCTCCACAGCTAGGACTGCTATGTATGGAATGGAGTATAGGGACTCAAACATGACGAGCCTCTTTTAAAAAATCGTGAAGATAGTCATCGTCACTGAACGCTTGCCTTACCTTTACCCTCGAGCAGGCAGTTGGCCAGATGCAGCTCCTTGCGCAGTGATTCGATGATGGCCTCCTTCTTCGTCAGCTCCTCTTCGTGGCTGGCCTGGCACTCCTTCAGGGCCTCCTGAGAGCGTTCGGCCGCAGCCCGTGTTTCCAGCAGCAGCGCCTGCATCTCCTCCAGCGTGGCCACCAGCTCGTCGATGCGCTGCCGCCGATTCTCCGACAGCTCCTGCACACAAAGCCAATGAGAACAGACACCCACGAACGTGCACAGGGGCACCAAGTGCATCACTATCATCATCATCTGTCACTCTGGTGATACCGGTAGTACCGACACCTACCAAGGCCCTACCAAAACAGCAGAGGGGAGCACAGGAAAATGAAGAAGGCGGGTTAACCCAGACCTGCGCTTGCTGCGGCCACACTATCTCCACAAACTTATCAATCTCATCTGCACACCTAGCTTTCTGCCTGCCCCTGGTGCACCTGCCTTCTCCGGAATCCAGTCCGTTACTCTTACCTAGGGGTGTGCAAATATTCGAAATTTTGAATATTTTCCGCATAGTGTTTGCTATTTGATTCGATTCGCACTGGAACAAATACAGTCAACGTCAGATTGAAAGTGACCCCTTCAGATGTTCAATATGCTTCAATGCACACTCTCGTATTGCGGCAAAGCTGCCTTTCAAGCTCTGCTACGGTTGAACTTTGCCAAGAGACAGTCAACGTCCGATTGGAAATGGTCCCTAGATTTTCAATATGCATCACTTCATCACACCCCGGTATTGCGGCAAAGCTGCCTTTCAAGCTCCGCTACGGTCGAACTTTGCCAAGAGACAGTCAACGTCCGATTGGAAGTGGTCTCTAGATTTTCAATATGCATCACTTCATCACACCCCGGTATTGCGGCAAAGCTGCCTTTCAAGCTCCGCTACGGTCGAACTTTGCCAAGAGACAGTCAACGTCCGATTGGAAATGGTCCCTAGATTTTCAATATGCATCACTTCATCACACCCCGGTATTGCGGCAAAGCTGCCTTTCAAGCTCCGCTACGGTCGAACTTTGCCAAGAGACAGTCAACGTCCGATTGGAAGTGGTCTCTAGATTTTCAATATGCATCACTTCATCACACCCCGGTATTGCGGCAAAGCTGCCTTTCAAGCTCCGCTACGGTCGAACTTTGCTAAGAGACAGTCAACGTCCGATTTGAAGTGGTCCCCAGATTTTTAATATGCTTCACCTCATCACACCCCGGTATTGCGGCAAAGCTGCCTTTCAAGCGCTGCTACGGTCGCAAACGTACTAACTCAAGAAAATGTTGGTTTCAACAAGGAGATGAAAGATGTGGCAGAGGTGAGGGCTCAATTAATGCTGTTTTGAACCTGAAATTTGGGCAGGAAGTTAGAAAAATCGGAAGCCAAAACTTTTAGCATCCAAAATTTCAGGTGTTCTTACGACGTCTAAGAGGCAGATTTGGAACTCCGGTCTTGAAGGGAGCACACCCTTGTCGACCACATCAGTTGGGCTTCTACAAAAGTTGAAAGAGGAGGAGAGGCTGAGGAAATGGCACCTTTGCCTATCACGCGTAAAGTGTTGTCGGCAACACTTTGGTTGCACCAAATCATGTGCATAAATACAATTCGGTCTCTACATTGCCTCATTCTTGATAAGACAACTATGAAACACCACCCCACCAGTGCTTCATCAACCAAGCGAAAAGAAACACTTTCATGTTGCTATCTCATAAGAATATCCTTAGGAATCCTCTCTAACTTTTTTTTCTGCAATTTCACTTCGAAGTATTCGAAAAATATTCGAGAAATATTCGATTCAATTCACACTGACACTTCAGTATTCAATTTCGCTTCACACCCGAAATTTTGCTATTCGCACAGCTCTACTCTTAACCCTTTGAGGCGCTTTGTACAAAATTGTGCACACAACATGTTTGCGCTAGTTGTGTCAACTAGTAGCTAAGAAAGGGCAAGATACATTGAGGTTTGGATTGATTGAACCTCCTACGTAATAAATGCGCCTTCATTTAGGTGTATACTGTTGCATATGATCACTCTGCCAAAGGCACTACCATGTTCGAGATGTTGCCCTCCGTGATCTACATCAAAAGTATAATTTTTTTTTGCTCAAGATTAATACAACTGGAATCGAAATTGCACTATACAGTTGAACCCGACTATATCGAACCCATTTACATCGAATTATCCTGTATATCGAACAACTTCTGAACACAGTGTAGTTACAGTGAAAATATATAACGAAAATTACGGTTACATCGAACAAGAATAGCAGTGACTCGCAGTATATCGAACGTCAAGCGGGGCAAAAGTGACCCCGGAAGTTGGCTTTCCCTTGTAGCGGCGGGGAAACTGGCGCTTCTTTCCACTGCTCACTCCAAAAGTGGTTTAACCCGGCGGCGCATGACCCGCTCTCCCTACCGTGACCGCACCGCATCAGTCGAGCCGCCGTCACCCCCCGGCAAAAAATGATCCTGACCCGCCCGAAGCGCTTGCTGAGACAGCCAATCAAGGCCTCTTGTACTCTTATCGTGCGAGTTATCTCCCTGCATTTCTCGTTCGTTGTGTTTCGCACCATGTGCCTGTGCCGTGATGGCTAGCGTGAAGCGGCAGAATTTGCCTTTCGCCGTGAAGCTCAAAATTATAAATCCAGTCGAACGTGGTGAGAAGTCAGACGTCGCGGCAGCGTGCAAGATTACGAGGAGCACTCTCGGCACGATCTTGAAGAATAAGGCGGAGATTAGGGATAAAGCGGACAAAAGACCCAGTGCCCGTGGCGGCCGACGCGTACGCATAGCCATGTATGACGACGTCAAGGCAGCCGTGTACAAGTGGTTCGTTGATGTTCAGTTGCGCAACCTCCCCGTGTCCGGCCCCATGATAGAACAAAAAGCAAAGGACATGGCTTTTGACCTTGGCAAGGAGGATTTTCAAGGTGGTTCCGGCTGGCTACAGCAGTTCAAAGAAACGACGATTAGAAACGACGATCCTTTGCCCATATCCTCAGAGGTGATTGGTGCTCTTGCACTAGTCCTGCGCTTCTGCGCGAATGTGGAAGGTTGCGGCCTCGCCTGCTCCGACTCTTAGACCATGCTGAGAAATGCGTGCTGTCGCAGGCAGCGAAGTTGCTCAAACAGAAAAAAATGGAAGACTATTTCAAGCGCAACTAAGGTAGCTTCGTCAATAAAGTGCTTTTATGAATGGTGTGTGAATTTATGACGTCCAATTCTTTAGCAGGCTTATATCGAATTATGCCCTATATCGAACTGACAGGCGTTTTTTTGCGAATTCGATATATCCGGGTTTGACTGTATCTCTAGCCTGAGATCTGATTCTATCTATACAAAAACAGAACATTAATTAATTCAGGATAAATAGATATTTAATTCCAAATTAATCAAGATTATGTACTTTGAAACACACAAATCAAAGTATCAAGACATTACTTTTGTTGCAATACCAAGTGCCTTGAAATAATGTGTAGTTTTGACACATTTACAGACAGTTCTTCATAGGTCATGCCTGAAAGGGTTAGCGACCAGATGCCAGCACAAATCCAGCCACTCTGTGTTTTCTGCCGCGCCACAAACACTAAGAAGCCAAGCAGATTGGTCACACGAGTGACACACCAAGACAGATCCACATCCCAAAACACCTAAAACTTTGCGTGGTAACATGGTGTGATCTGCAGCAATTCGCATGTTTTAAACCTTAGAATAAGTTTGACTTTCATTAAATTCACATCCATAAAAATTCATTTTCATAATTCACTTTCTAAGAATTCACCTTCAAAAGAATTCCCATTCATTAGAATTCACAGGAATTCACTTTCATAGGAATTCGCCTTCATAAGAAATCACATTCACAAGAATGAATAACTTACACACTTTACGCAGAGCGCCTAAATCTGTCTTTTAATGACTCGAAAAGCCAATGCTAGTGGCTCATTCAGTTCGTAAAACATCAACAAAACTGTTTCAGGGTTAGTATGAGTATACACCACAAGAAGAAAGTGCATGATACACCAGACATGGCAGAGGCCGGCAAAAAAATGTAGAGCTCACTCAGACTCACTCAAGAAATGTGCCCACTCACTAAATTTTCCAAACTCAGACTCAGACTTGCAGCTCGATTTGAGCCTGAGCCTGGTGTGTTTGCCGACCTATGAACATGGCTATGTTGCCTAGTAGTAAAGGTCAAGGAAACACCTTGTGCATGTCGACTAGTCTCCGCTGTGCCTGCAGCTCGGTCTGGAAGTGAGCCTCGAGGTTGGCCTTCGCCTCCCGAGCTTCGTCCAGGAGGGTGGCCGTTGTCCTCGACCTCTCCTCCATCTCAGCCACACTCGAACGCCAGGTCTCCAATTGTCTGGTCAGGGAGCTTACCTACAAATGAGAGGCAAGTGATTATGTGTGTATGCTCTACAACTAATGTAGCACTTAGTAAATGAGAGCTTATCGGCAATGTAATGGTAATGTACTCTCAGTGAACAGAAACCTTTTAAACGGAATTGCTGCTTAAATAGAACTGCCTCTAATATGATTGGTTTCATACTTGAATTCTGCACCACTAATTACCTCTCAGTAAACGGAACTCCTGTTAATGGAACATATTTTCCCGGTCCCTTCAGGTTCTGTTCAATGAGTCTACTGTATCTAATGAAGCACTTGTCGGTAATAAGTGAAGTTTAAAAAGAGTTAAAGAAAGAGTTAAAAGGGCAACTCCAAGAAGAAGGCCAAGAAAATGTAATGAAATTTTTGTTTCACTTCAATGATGCTGAATTCACAGCTATAACTATTAAAGGGGCCCTGCAACATTTTTCCAGCATGGTCAGAAAACGCTGCCGATCAGTGGTCGAGGCTCCCAAGAACACACGAGCCATCTTATAGTGCAGCATGCGGCCTGAAATTTACAATTAATTCTCGAAGTCAGCAAGAAATCGTTCCCTCTTCTCTCGACGAATGATGCCATAAACCCAAAGTACACAGCCATTGGCCAACTGGAGCATCGTGAGCTGCATAGTTACTATGGGCGTCTTGGGATGCCGCCACGTGCCAGCACTCGTGCTTACAGTGAAAGTAAGCCGCGCGTTCGAAGAAAAAAGAAAAGTGCTCAAGGTCATGAAGCGCGCTGACAAAAGGGCACATCTTGCCCACTAGTCGCCCCCTCCCCCCATATGTAACTTGCAGCGTGTTCGCTGGTACCCCCTAACCCCATATGTAGTCACCGGACAATGTATATGTATTGACAACCCAGTGCTCCTCCTCTACCAGCGAGGAGAAGCACTAGGTCATGAGGAGTGGCAAGCCAACAAACGGAGAGTAGTGAAGACAAGATCTAAACGAGCAAGAGGCGCTTTCGGATCATCAAACACTTGTAACTCCACTATTACGGCACTGTTTCGAAAAATTCTCGCGGCTACTTGTCCGTTGCAGACTCATGCATAACTGCAACCACACAACTAAATTTTGACCTCTGGGTGGTTTGGGGCCCTTTAAGAGTGATCCGTACAGTGCACACTGGCAAACATGAAGCCACGGACGAGCCAATGAGTCAAACATGAGTGCACATGTAGACACAGGACAGGCAATTGCACACTTAAAAAAAAGAAGAGAATGCTGGCCAACCTGCTCCTTCTGGTGGTCTAGCTGTGCCTGTAGGTCGAGGGTGAGGCCCGCCTTGCTGCGGCGCAGCTGAGCTGCCTCCTGTCGGTGAGCAGAGGCTTCCTCTCGCAACTCTTCGACTTGGGCCTGAATCAGCTCCCGTTCTTGCTGAAGACGCTTCTCCGCATGCTGCACAGAGGTAAGAAACAGTTGAATAACAAAATCAAAAGGTGAAGACATCGTGAACGGTGTTGACGCATACCTGCCAACCTGGTAACCTCGAAATTCGGGAGATTTGAAAAGCGGGGGAGATGCGACAGAAGAAAGCAGGTGTACGTATTAATTTTAGGCGTGTGCGAATATTCGAAATTTCGAATATTTTTCGAATACTGTTTGCTATTCGATTCGATTCGCACTGAAGTTTTACTATTTGAACTATTCGAACTTCCCAAAGACAAATGCAGTCAACGTCCGGTTGAAAGTGACCCCTTCAGATTTTCAATATGCTTCACCTCATTACACTCTCGTATTGCGGCAAAGCTGCCTTTCAAGCTCCGTTACGGTCGAACTTAGCCAAGAGACAAAGTTCGGTTGAAAGTGGTCGCTAGATTTTCAATATGCTTCACCTCATTACACTCTCGTATTGCGGCAAAGCTGCCTTTCAAGCTCCGTTACGGTCGAACTTAGCCAAGAGACAGTCAACGTCCGTTTGGAAGTGGTCCCTAGATTTTCAATATGCTTCACCTCATCACACCCCCGTATTGCGGCAAAGCTGCCTTTCAAGCTCCGCTACGGTCGCAAATGTATAAACTCAAGAAAACGCTGGTTCCAATATGGAGATGAAAGATGGGGCAGAGTTGGGGTCTCAATTAATGCTGTTTTGGACCTGAAATTTGGGCAGGAAGTCCAAAAAATAGGATGCCGAAGCTTTTTAGCATCCAAAATTTCAGATGTTCTTATATATTGACGTCTACGAGGCAGATTTGGAACTCCGGACTTGAAGGGAGCACACCCTTGTCCGCCACATCAGTTGGGCTTCCACAGAAGTTGAAAGAGAAGGAGAGGCTGAGGAAATGGCATCTCTGCCTATCACATGTAAAATGTTGTCGGCAACACTTTGGTTGCACCAAATCATGTACATAAATATAATTCGGCCTCTACATTGCCTCATTCTTGATAAGAACGACAACTATGAAATATGACCCCACCAGCGCTTCATCAACCTAGCGAAAAGAAACACTTTCATGTTGCTATCTCTCAAGAACATACTTAGGGATTCTCTGCAACTTTTTCTGTAATTTCACTTCGAATTATTCGAAAAATGTTTGAGAAATATTCGAAAATTATTCGAAATTATTCGATTCGATTCGCACTCAATCTTTATTATTCGAATTCGCTTCGCACCCAAAATTTTGCTATTCGCACAGCTCTAATTAATTTACTGTTTCCCGGGGTCAAAGCAACGTCATAAGTGCATGATTGCCAGTGAAGTTTGTAGAAATTGGCGATCATACTGGCACTCATAATGAAACGGCGCGTGCACATGTGCGTAATTAAGGGAGAAAATAGCTAGCAAACCAGTGGCAATCTTAATGCGCTTTTCACATGACACCAGTGTACTGTGGCAAAAGCGACACCAGTGTACTGCGCAAAATGGTGGTCTGCTGTGCCAGTTGGTGAAACATCTTATAGAAGTATGAGCATCTGTCCTGTCAATTCCTTTCCATCTCTGCTGTTTTTTCCACTCATACTTTTACAATATGACGAGCGTTCCACACGCGATCAGAAAATTTTAGACAGCAGTGTCCTTAGTAATTATTATTTTCTTCTCGCAGTCAGGAGGATTGCTTAAAATTCGCGAGTCTGCTGGACAAATCGGGCGAGTTGACAGGTATGCTTACGAATGCATTTGGATGACCCTGCCTAAACGCGGTCTTTGTCTGGCCCGGGCACTTAATATGCAGCTACAACAAAAGCATTGACAACGATGTGTGCATAATAACGATTAGTGCTACGGGTACCCAGCATTCAGGATAGGCCATGGCAAGAATTTTTTTTTTTTTTGCACTCTATTCTGTGTTCATGCCAGGGTGAGCATGAACACAGAGTAGCATGAACACGGAAATAGACACGCAGTATAGCCTGGCATGAACACAGAACACCCTAGCATGAACACAGTATAGAGGCATTCTGTGTTCAGAATTCTAAGTTGCTTGGTGTTCATGCCGTGACCACCAAGCAAGCATCACTTGGACTGCTGATGAAGTGCGAATAGAAACATTGACATAGACCCATCATTATCAAAGTGCAGCATGAGTCAAGATTTCACACTCATAATTATGATGGGCTGTGAGCACATGAAGCTGTCGCGGTCCAAATCGATTTTAGCAGCAACAATATGAAGAATGAGCCTACTGCATAGCAGAATCTCAATAAGCGGAAAGTGCTTAACAGAACAGCTGTAAATCGAACTGCTTCTTTTTTTTTTTTTGACATTTTTGAATTTGGGCACTGCACACCAGTGCTACCTCTATCCCAGTAAACAAAACTTCTGTTAAATGAAACACGCTTTTCCAGCCGCGTCAGGTTTCATGGTGTTTCTACTGTATGCTGAATTTTTCACATAGCATCGGCACAGTTACACAGTAGACTCTCTATAAAAGGAATCTGAAGGGACCAGGAAAACATGGTCCGTTTAACAAGAGTTCCATTTTTTTAGAGAGGAACAGGTGAGCAGAATTCAAGTGCGAAACCAATTGCGTTAAAAGCATTTGTTCCATTTAAGCAGTGATTCTGTTTAAAAGATTTCCTTTTACTGAGTGTCTACTGCACTCAGTTATATTTGGAACCATATGCAAATGAGCGTACAAGCAGCAGTGGCGTACCTGTGCACTGAGCAGCTGCAACTGAAGCTCCTCGAGGCGCACCGCCTGCTCGCGCTGCTGCTGCTGGCTGCTGCTCAGCTCGGACTGTAGCGACTCCACTTGCCCTGGACACACATAGAAGAACACATGTGCAGTCACAAACAGACCTCAGTTCTCCCACAAGAACAGCAAAGCAATCATCGTCTTGTACGAGACTGGAACTTTCAAACAGCATAACTTCCAGCATGTAGCCATGATGCGATTATGCGATGATGCATGGTTAGTGATGTACATCCATGCAAGTGTGCAGTTCTTATGCATAAGCCTTGCAAGGAGGGGGAGAACTGTGAGAAGCAGTTCAACAACTGAACAACACTGCTGTATTCTGTAGCAGTAATTGCAAACGAGTTCTGCGGAATCTCGCAGGATGGCGGAAGCGTTTGAAATGAATAATTGACAACCATCTATTTGTACCACAAAGTCACAAGGAAAACACTTCCTTGTGGCTACAAACGAGTGGTTAAGAAAAGTTGGGAAGTTGGTACGGATTTATGATGTAAAACAGCGCATAAGAAAAGGGGCGGGTTGTCCTGAGTGCTGTCCTGAGCGCAGACCTTGTTAAAAGGGTACTGACAGGAAAATTTTCAGTTGTTTTTTAAGTCAAATGAAAGACAAAGTTTTCAAGAGCCTAAAAAATGTACTGGAAAGCGTGAGTGCACCCTGACAAATGAATTAGGGTACATGCTCTTAAAAGCTAGTTTCGGTTCTTACTGTCCCCTGACGTCGCGGCACAGTACGATCTTCTTGTCACGTGCTCGCGCAAAAGATATTGTGACGTTTCCTCAGCCGCTCCGCTGCATGGCTACATTGGCGATGCACAAGTGGCCATTCTGAGTGTTCTGGCACTTAACGTCACCACAATTAGCCGTGCTGGTGCGTGGAGTCACCGGAATTGACACTGCAGCCTGACGTCCTGATAGTGTCGATGTCAGTAAGTGCGGCAGGCAAAAATTGACTTTAGCGTCAAAATAAAATGTCTCATCAGCATTTACTGAGCTTCACACTCGGTCAGAGTCACCTCTGCATGCAGGAGATTTGTATGACGGAGCAAACTCATCTTCAAAAATTGGTGGCAGTACCCCTTTAACATAAGTAACGCTGCTGCTATAAGACAACCTGTCAAAGATGCAATTAGCTCAATAAGTTAATTGCTCGCTGTGAGACTTGCTGACGTACCATTGAGTGAGGACAGCTCCTGCGTACGCTTCTCCATGGCCTGCAGCAATTCCAGCTTCTCCTTCGTCACCTGCTCCAGGTTCCTCTTGCTCAGCTCCTAACGAACACACAAAGAAGTCCAATGCATCTAAATGAATGTTACGGTCACTCACCAAGACAAAGATTAGGAGCCCTTCCCATACCGGGAAAATGGAGGCAAGCGAAGCTTGGCGTGTGTGTGCCTGACCAACTACTTTTCTTTCTTTCTATCGCATTGAGCAATGCTCCCTCGTAACTTTTTCCTTCCTCCATGCAGGCAATCAGACCATCATCCACGTGATCAGCAGCGCAACACTTCAGTTGCTACAGGCAACAACGAAGGTCATACGTTCATATCCAGGCAACAATGAAATGTGGCGACGTGAAATGGCAAGGGACCTCGAAAAAGATCAGATTGTCATACCAGAAACGGCTGATCGCCGATGAGCCCATGAGTGGGAAAGCATCAATTATTGGAAAATGGCGCATACAAATATATGAATGTGACCGGAGCACCTTCAAGGGCCGCATTTCTGTACACTCGATAGCGCCAGGTTTTTCGTACGACACCGCCGCCGCTACCACCAAAACCTGCAACTCATAACAAGGTTCACTTGAAAAAGAATACTTCTGATGTTTCTGAACCTCTGCAGGTTCCTTGTTCACAATCATGATGATGAACGATATTGTGATGATATCAATCACCATGATGAATGAAATGAAATTCTTCACGATGACGAATGATCACAATACAAAAACAGCGCTGTCACTTGAAAGGACACTAATGCGAAACACTCAATTTAGACTCAGTTCAGACTGATAAGTTCCTCTTCGAGAACTCTACTGCCATTAAATTCACCATCATAGGTTGTTATCAAAAAGTGAAAACGAAGTTGAAAGCTCACTTTTATTTTATTGTCGAGCCCACAATCCACACAGCAGTGGAATGTCACCGATTTCCAGGTCTTTTTCTTTCTTTGTTGTATTAAGTCTATGTTCATATGTTCCCAAAACTTGCCACGTCAAGTCTCTGGCTGTCGCTTACACTGAAGCAAAAGCACAGACGGCCCAGCCAGTGCGCCACCCACGGCAAGGCTGAGCGACCAAGTGCCAACAGAGCAGTCGTTAAAGCTTCATCCAGTCATGTGGTACCGTAGCAGAGGCTACGAGCAAGCACAGCTGCGACGCGATGCATTTTCCACGGCGGATCACGCGGCGGGACATCGCGCCTGCCACACCTGTGCTCAGGCAGCTCGTGCTCCGGCAGCTCAAGGTCATTGCGACTCGATGACCGACCTTGGGAGACATGGCGTAGTAGAGCTTTCACTCTAAAGAGAAAGGAAGACTACACTGCAGCTGTCAAAGCAGGTATGTACATGACATGCGAGAAGAAATAGCTCTCAATGCAACAAGCCAGAGGTCCTCACCAAGTCAGCCTTGGTGGCCGCAGTCGTCGCCTTGGCCCCTTCCAGTTCCACTCGGCAGGTGCCCAGCTCAGACGCTGCAGAAACAACAGATATACAGTGTTTCTCGTACATTTAGCAATCTAGGATACCAAAACTTGCTCAGTGGTCATCCTTCACTTCATGTATGAGCACCAAGCTGACAGTGTACAGTGCTCACGGATTGAAACGCAACTATTTAGGCCTAAGTAATCCACGTATTTTCATTCCCATCATGTTCAGTTCATGTCATATAGGTGTAATTTTGACTCGAACACTGACATCAAGGCCAACATTGCCTTTAGCGACCATATTCATGGTTATATGATGCAGTTATCTTGATGCAAATTGTGTACACGAGTCATTATGGTAAAAGTTTTTATGTCCCGTTTCAATCCGTAAGCACCTGAGTTGCCAGTTCCGCTTATAAGCGGATTTGAGCTTCTTTTTTTGTTTTTTTGTTTTTTCACTGTGTCGCTTGTATAATTCTCGAGTTGATTGTTGTATTTCGGGGGCTTAGTTATGCTTTTCCTGCAAATATAGTTATTTTAGTGCTCTTCACATTCAAGAACAGTGCGCTGGTCGACGACTTTGCGTAATTGAGCGTTGAAATCGAACATACGTTGGGGGAATCAACAAGTAATGTTATTGATGCACTGGCAAACGTGCGCTGAAAAGAGGCAGTGACTACCCCGGAGGCTATGCCAAAAGTAAATATGTGCTTTCATGCATGGTTGTGCATATTTTCACTGTACAAAATAATAAAGGTTATTTTATACCTTCGCTTCGTACTTGAGTGACTTTTTCATTATAGTTAAAAGATATTTTAAAGAATGAGAAAATTTATTAACATTTCGCTTATTTTGGGCTTCTTCGCAAAATTCATGTCACTTTTTTGGGGGCTCCTTTTGGAATGATTATTCGCTTGTTGGCTCGTCAGCATCTGACAACTCTGGTGAGCACTGTAGATCAGTTGACATACGAGTGTCACAAAGTTCCATTCAATTCAATTCAATGCTTTATCTTTCACTGAACAATGAAAGAAAGGAGCAGTCACAAAAAGCTACTACAGTGAGTAGCTTGGCTAGGTGACTGCTCCCTTAGAACAACAGCAATGGACAGCATATAGAACATACATCACTAAAAAAGAAGAACACAAAAAAAAGAGGTACACGAGATAAAACTGTTACACATTGGTGCTAGATTCTTCAAGAGTGGATTAAAAGAAAAGCTTTCGTGTTAAACAGTTTTAGCGAGATGAAGCAAATCTATAAAAAAAAAAGAATTAAAAAATAATGACAATGGTAAAAAATAAGGCATTATACAGAACTCAAGCAAAGTTACTACGAAAAACTGCGCAAAATAAACAGGGACAAGTGAGACACACGCACAAGCGCAGACTAGCAACTGGAAGTTTATTGTAGGAGTATTGTAATGGAGTACCAACTCGCCCAACACTCAGTCCTTTCAAGCAAAGTCTAGTGAAATCAAATAATGTTGCAGATCGTCTCATACGTTACATATCTTCATAAAAACATGTCACAAACATCTTGCAATGACGTACTTGCAATGTCAGCACCTTTTTTTTTTTCGTTGCAAGCTGTTTAGCAATCAAGGTAGCTAGTACTGTAGTATGTTTTCCATAGTTGGTACTATAACTGAAAAGAAAAAACGAACATAGGAAAGGAACGCCCATACCGAGCTGTGCTGCCTGCTGCTTGGCCCTCTCGCAGGCATCTTCAAGTGCAGTGACCTGGGCACGGTGCTCAGAGAGCGCTGCTTCCAACTGGAACGAGCTGCGCTCTGCACAAAATCAAACCATCAAGCATGCATGAGTCTTGCAGTGAAGTCAACGCTGACAGCAATGCTTAGCTTCAGAACCAAACTGGTGTCAAGTTGAGAGCAGAACACGTAATGCAGGAATCGGGGAAAATAAAGAATTAAATCAACTGACTGAATGACTCTTTGGTGATACTGAATACATGAGACACTCTTTACTGCAATCAATCAGGACTGAATTCCTCAATTACAATTAAACCCCACCCCCCCTTCCCAAGTGCAATAAAAACATACAATTCCAAATGAACTCAATCACGACTGAAACTACTCCATTTGAATGGGGTAGGCACGGCCTATATAAGATGCTAAAAAAAAGTAAGCGCTGAACTAACCTTGACCAATAGGTGTTCTTGACATGCATTTTTTTGGATTTCTGCGTGCAATATAAATCAGGATGCGAACAAAACATCTCAATATCAAGCCCATGACCTCTCATCCAACAAGAAAAAAACACAATAAACGCTTGGTCACTATTAAACACTGCCAAGTGGCTGTTACAGGTTCTTGTCAATAACGTAGCCGTTCACATGCAATTGCTTACAGTAATACATGTAATTAATTACATGTTGTCGCAGTTCATCAATTAATTGATTAGTGGTGTTGCTCGGTAACACTCCCTGCAATTCAATTTGTTACGTAGAGGCATGGCTTCAAGTAAAGATTCTGTGCTGGGTATTATGGCAGCAAGGAAGATGTGTGCTATAAGCCCGTCAACTGACTGTGAATAGACTAGCTGTCAGCACAAAGACAGCCAACCGAGAGCAAACCTTCATACAGTGCAGTTAACTGGTTGTAATTAAACTCAACCTCTATTTGCTCCACTGATGTGTTTACTGGGCTTTCGGACCTTTCATATGCTTCCCATAAATTGTAAAAACACACAAGCCATGAAGTGTTTTATTTTTTTTGTATTTGAGTTCGGTTCGGTAATTAATAGTGGACACTGAAAATGAAAGAAAAGTTTTGTAAAAAACAAACAATGTTTCTAAAGATTGGCAAACAAAAAACATGTCTTCCACTCCATACGCTGACATCTATGTTAGCAAAACATTTGCGTAGACAAGTTCATCTTCATCTAGCCGTCAGCTCAACAGTGAACAACATAAACATAATTATCTACCTAAACAAGTTTCTTGTGGGCTCTGTTGAGAAAATGAGCTAGAAAATGTTGAGAAAATGAGCGATGACTTCCATGCCAATGACGCAGTAGGAACCCTAGAAGAGTAAATTGAATCTAAAGCCCAGACAAGTCCATTGGTAAACAATGTCAGATGAGTTGTCACAATCATTCAAGGCAAAATGACAAGAATAGAAACCAAATACAAAAAATGGGCTTGTAGTCCTCATCTGTCGAGTCAAGAAAAGCGCCATTAATTGTTGCTTTGTCCATGGCTATCAGAGCCTTGAATTAGCCTGAACAAACAACTTATTGAAAGTGCACACTACTAAACTATAGAGAACGTTAACATGGTTCATCAAGCTGGTTTAGGGCTGATTAGCTAGTTCAATTAGAGATAGTTAACAGCGTTAAAATACAAATACGACTCTTACACATGCTTTAATTGTACAGTGGACTTCCTTTGCAGTGAGAGTTTTATACCCAGACAGTAACCAATACATGGGCCAGTCTTCAACACGTCATTGCCTACCACCCTTGATTTCTGTGACAAAGAGGTAGCAGGAATTCTTGTAAATGTGGGCCTTCTTGTGGCTGTAACCTCCACACAATAACGAAAAAGCAATTGTTTTGCTTCAAGTGAACAGTGACAAGTACATACTTCTTAGAGTGACAATGGGTGCAAGCTGCAATCGCTCTAGGATTGTCATAGACGTGACTATTCGGCCATAAAGGCAGACTTGCCACAATCAACCAAAGTGAGCTTTCATTTTGTAACACGGCAAACACGTTTAAAGTGTTATGCAACATCGAGATGCGCAAGAACGTCAGAGACAGGATTTGTGGTTAGGTTACAGGTGAACGGTCTCGTTAAATTACGCGTAAGCATTGAGGAATGCTTCGTTGTGAAAAATTAGCGCTAAACCGACAGGAACGCAGGGGAAATAAACACAGGCCAACCGTTGTCTTGTGTTGATCTTTTTTTTCATCCCATCGGTTTAGCGCCAACTTTTTTTTAATACATCAGTTCCTACACGCCCAGCTATCGATACTTTTGAATCGAGCGAATGATTGTGTTATACTTTCAACAAACCGCGGTAACTGAGCACGTGAACACAGAAGAGCCCTCAATATAAGTAAGAAGCAACTTTAATCCAGGAATTTTGAATTTGGTACGAGAACACTGTACCGTCAACGTAGGTTGTCAACAAGATAGCTGTCAACGGGACAGTTGCAAATTTAAGGTGATATTTTCTCATACGTGATAATTCGTGTCATCGTCGCGCTGGTAAAAACACGCTTGAGTCATCTCGCGTAAAGGATGGCACGATATTTGAAACTACTAGACGCTGCCGGCTTACCGCATCGCGCCTTGAGTTGTGCGTTTTCCTCACGCAACTCTTCGGTGGTTTTTGTGTTCAGAGAGACGTAGCTCTCGAGCTTGGCCCTGCTGGCTTCAGCGAGGAGCTCTATCTCCTCCACGTCCAGAATATCCGTCAACATGACGCCGACGGCTGCACTGCCGGCACGACTTTAACAATTAACGGCGAGAAATACCCGCCATGTGCCGAAAGACGCCGGCTTTTCGCGATGATGACCGAATGGTGGTGCGGAAACGGAAACGCGGGGAAAAACATCACGTGACACTCGAAACGATAGAAGCGCGAAATCTGAATTTGATTTTGGGTGGAAGCGATGGCCGAAGCGCCCGCCTTGTATTTACACCGGATATTTGCTCCGTACGGGGTGGCACTGCACCCACAATCCGAACCTGAAAAGCATCGAACCAGATAACACATGCACGGCACAACGGGAGGCCACCCTGACGAATCCAAAGATTCCGGACAAAGATTTTCGGGAATGGCTCACAGAGAGGACAATGAAGTAGAGGGAACAGGGGCATCGCCAGGATTTATTTTTTACGGTAGGGGCTGACAATTCGCCCCTACCCCTGCTCTGGATACGTGTATATGCAACCTCACCTAGCCTAACCTGCACTAAAGATATCTTCTTTGTCAAGTCGCGTCTTCACTACCTCATTTCATTCTTTTTCTACGCAGACCCTATACTGTTTTAGCAACAACTTGTATGTTTGGGCGAGTCGGTTGATGATGTGAAAACTAGAAGCAGCACGAAAAAAACGACGACAAAAAAGGAACACACACAACAGGACTAGCGCTGTACTGCCAACTGAATGTTTATTGAAAGTTCACCAGTTATAGCTATGCCACCAAAAACGCCTTGTCACACAAAAAAAAAAACGCCACAAAAAATCAATGATTGCGGACATACGTATTGCTATACTAGCAGGTGTTTATCGAGAAAACATCTCTCATGAGTAGTTAAACTCAGTGACGCCGCGCTGACACACTTACCTCCAGCTTTATTGATGAAATAAGCTTCCACGATTTCTCTTTCTTTTTTGGGTTTTCCAAACGTCAAAAAGCTAGTTTCCGCGAACATGGGTGTGCATGCGCATTTTTTACAGTGGGAGGCTACTGCCATAGCCATTTTTCACATTGTTCTTATGTTGCCTGGCCCAATCATTAAAGCATTGCCCAGTTTGTCCGATGTACACTCTCCCACGACTTAATGGTATCTCATAAACAACATCAGAGGTGCACTTGGTGAATTATGGTTAGTAGTACATATCATTTGTTTTCGACTTCTGATGGAATTACACAGCGTTTGAATGTTTACGGGGAGCGGAAAATACGAGGTTAACTTGGCGCCTGTTGACCATTTTCTTCAGGTTATGCGATAACCTGTGCACATACGGTATCACGTGAAACGGTCTATTGTCTTTTTCTTGCTCATCATTTTTTCTTCCTGAACGCTTCAATCTTTGTAGCAAAGTTTCACTCACAGCTGTGATGACGGAAGTTGGATTATTAACCGAATGATTCAAGTCGTTAAGTCTGTTGCATTAGGCTAGCCTTCATTTGGTGCTTACATGATTTATTCATTGCACTTTGTACACAAGTGATGGCGATTCCCCTTTTTACAAGCTTTGAATGAGCACTATCATACGGAAGGATGCATTTCTTAGATCTAGGTAGATACGCCCCGCAGACATGTTAATTAGACGCAAGAAAGGAAATAGTAATGTCCAAAAACTGTATGGTATTATTCTTAGGCATTTCAAAAGTGAACTTCAGTCCCCTTCCATGCATCCTAAAAATGCCCAGAATATTTTGGACTTCGTCATCAAAACAGTAACCCGGACGTTTCTTCAAAATAATGAGGTAGTCATCAACGTAGCGATACATACCAGTGACTGGTGAGTCATTTAACGCAGCGCTAATACGGTTGTCAACGCTAGATAAAAATACGTCACTGACAATGGGCGCAATGGATGATCCACTACAAATGGCGGTGCGTTGAATGTAAAAAGTTCCATTGTGATTAGTGGCTGTTGAATTCAGATAAAATTCTAAAAGGGTGATGAAATTGTCAACGTTTATGCCTGCTGAGTTTTGGAAGTCTTGTTCATTTGTTTCACTGATTTTATCCCACACAGCGGCTAGCAAACCATCACATGGAAGAGAATAAAACAAATATTCTACGTCTACAGAAAACGCCGTCACACCGTTTCTGTTAGTGACACAAAGACCGCTTAGTTCATTCACGAAATCCTCAGAACTATTCACTCAACGGAAGTTTCTTCAAATGTCCTTGCAAGAACCTTCCGACATGCAACTGCCACGAAGCTTTTTCGGACACAATTATCCTTAACGGGTATGGTGGGTTTGTGCGTTTTACACGTGAAAAAGACGTCAAGGAACTCATAATCTGCCTTTCTTGTGATGTTCTTCAAATGTTCCAAATTAAGATCTCCAAGTAACTTGAGAGCTACCTTCCGTTGCTTCTTTGGATCGAAGTTCACTACCTTGAAGCGGTCTTTGTGTCACTAACGGAAACAGTGTGACGGCGTTTTCTGTAGACGTAGAAGATTTGTTTTATTCTCTTCCATGCTAGCCACTGTGCGGGATAAAATCAGTGAAACAAATGAACAAGACTTCCAAAACTCAGCAGGCATAAACGTTGACGATTTCATCACCCTTTTAGAATTTTATCTGAATTCAACAGCCACTAATCACAATGGAACTTTTTACACTCAACGCACCGGTGTTTGTATTGAATCATGCATTGCGCCCATTCTCAGTGACATATTTTTATCTAACGTTGACAACCGTATTTGCGCTGCGTTAAATGACTCTCCAGTCACTGGTATTTATCGCTACGTTGATGACTACCTCATTCTTTTGAAGAAACGTCCGGGTTACTGTTTTGATGACGAAGTCCAAAATATTCCGGGCATTTTTAGGATGCATGGAGGGAGACGGAAGTTCACTTTTGAAACGCCTAAGAATAATAACATACAGTTTTTGGACATTAATATTTCCTTTCTTGCGTCTAATGAACATGTCTACTGGGCATTCCTCCGTATGGTAGTGCTCATTCCAAGCTTGTAAAAAGGGGAATCGCCATCATTTGTGTACAAAGTGCAATTAACAAATCCTCTGAGCACCAAATGAAGGCTAGCCAAATGCAACAGACTGAACGACTTGAATCATTCGGTAATCCAACTTCCGTCATCACAGCTGTGAGTGAATCTTTGCTGCAAAGATTGAAGTGTTCAGGAAGAAAAACTGATGAGCAAGAAAAAGACAAGAGACCGTTTCGCGTGATACCGTATGTGCACAGGTTATCGCATAACCTGAAGAAAGTGGCCAACAGGCACCAAGTCAACCTCGTATTTTCCGCTCCCCGTAAACTTTCGACGCTGTGTAATGCTATGAAAGGTCGAAAACAAATGATATATGCTACTAACCATGAAACAAAATTCACCAAGTGTACCTCTGATGCTATTTATGAGATATCATTAAGTTGCAATGTGGGAGAGTGTACGTAGGACATTATTGACGACAGTGCTTGCCGCTATCAGTGTACAGCATGTATTACTTCACTTGCACTTTAACTTTTGACTTCCTGGGCACAAGTTCGCCCGAATAAAGATTTTCGTCTCGAACACGCCTACTGCCGCCTTCTTCAACGTCACGCCCACGTGACGATATGCATTGGCGTAGCTAGGGTGGGGGAGGGTGGGTAAACACTCCCCCTCCTCGAAATTTTTAAATATTGCATGTGCATATCTGCACGCACACATGCAAACACACACAAAGGATGCTTGAACACCCTCCCCCCCCCCCCAAAAAAAAAATAAAATTAATTAAATAAAAATTCTGGCTACGCCCTTGCCTACAGCTAAATTATACAATGATCGATGGTTGACCCTGCAACCACCACATATGTTTTTCTTTTATGCTATGTTTCTTCATACCTGACAGTAGATATTGTTAAACAATCTGATTCCCAGCGTTTCGTGTGACTGCCGAATGAGAATAACAGGCTGACGCTATTATAGAGTGGGTATGAAGGCAGGAAACAGTGAAATGCGGATGCTTTCAACATAATCAGTATTTTTTCACGATTTTCTTTATCTGTGAGAACCCCTCTCTCCACCAGTTTCGCAATCTGCATTCATACTCGTCAGCGAGTGCAGATTGAATGCGATGTGGGTCACTCGCTTGCATGTGCTGTTGTAGTGAACATCACGAAGCGTACGAAGCCGAGGAAAGCAGAGATGGCGACGCCAGGCAGCAACGAAGGTGCAACTCCGGTACAAGCGACCGGGACGGCAGCTCCGACCGTGTCTACTAGAGTCTCGACGTCGTCCAATGGCAAGAATAATAAGGACGTCGCAGAGTCTGGCGTTCCGGCGGTGCCCTGCGGGCCTAAGGACAACAGAACTACACAGCCAGATGCTGCGCCTTCGTCGACTGTTAAACAACGCAGCACTACAGAACACCACGCTACGGCGGCGTCAAGCAGTGTGAGTGCCGACAGCGCGGCAAAGGTCGGCAGTGCTCCGGACTACACAGGTGCTGACAAGGATGCAACTTCGACGAGTCATCTGAAGACGTCAAGTGGTCCGGTCGCTGACGTAACCGAGGCTACGGATGGGGGTGCTGCAAGAGGGCAGTGCGCTCAAAAGGGGCCGGGACCGGAAAATTGTGGAATACGAAGCCCTTCAAAGACTCGCGGCGCTGTCCATATTACCACGGCTACTGTGAAGTCGGGTGGAGACAAACCTGCCGGCACTAAAGCCTACGTCGATGCAGCTGCTGCTGCACCCGTCGGTGTCGTCGCTGAGGAAGTAGCTAACCGCGTAACCCTTCCTGTCGTGACGCCTCCTGGTTTGAGAACTTCTGGCGCGGCTACTCCCGAGGTGCCACCTCCGGGCGCGACGACACAAGCTCTGGCGACTCCGACGAGCCCGATGCCTACAAGCGGGAAGTCTCCCGGCAGTTCTGGTCCGGACGGCGCCGACCCAAAGAACCTGGGCGACGCGCATGCAGGGGCGAAAAGACCCACGGGACGTACAGCCGCTGCGAAGGTGCCACGCCTCGACAAGACTACGACTACGGACACTGGCACGGCGAATACCGACGCCGCTAGGCCTGCTGGCTCTGCAGCTACGCGCGCCGCTGCACCGCAGCCCACGGTACCTACTACGGTACTTGGTGGTACGAGCCTCGACGGCGCGAACGTTGATAAGCCTATCGGAACTGCGGAACCTGGACTGCCGAAGGACAATGTCTTTAGGGATGGTGGCTCCAATTCTGGTGGTGCAGTGGAGATGGTGACTCTTGGAGCGGTGTCCGGCGCTACCGAAGCCGTGGCTACCACAAGCACGGGTGCGAAAGCGTTCACCGCTACAGACGGTTCCGCAAGAAGTACTACCGGTCGCGACGCGCCTGCCAGTGCTGGAAACGTCGACGTTGCGGGGCCTAGTAGAGTGACGACGGTTAGAAGTCCCGGTGTTTCACGTGCGATCGCCACCGAGGAGTCTCCTCCTGGGCCCAGCTCTGCGAAGGCACCGCGCATTGCCGGAACGCCGCCACCGCCGGCGATGAATTCCGCGGCTACCGATCGCATCCTCGAGGAGCTGAACGATGTCGCCCGTGACCCGCCGCCAAATTGTTCGGCTGGTCTCGTCCATTCGGACGACCTTTTCAACTGGCGCGCCGTCATAGTGGGTCCGCAGGGGACGCCTTACGAAGGAGGCATGTTCCACCTGGCACATATCCTTTCCCGACGACTACCCTCACAGCCCGCCCAAGGTATACCGATATAGATACATCTTGCTCTAAACGGGACCCGTTCGGGGTGAGGGGGGGGGGGGGGAATAGCAGCCATGGCGTTTCACTGCCAGGTCGCAGGATGCAATACCTGCCGGTAAAATGCAAAAAACGAAAGTCTACCCTGCATTTCGTGCACAAGGAATCTCAGCTATTCAAACTTAGCCCAGTCTCTCGCTACGGCGTACCTCATCTGAATTGGCTTCGGCTCGTGAAACTGAAAAATTCACTCTGCAAATTGGTAGTAGGTTGACACTGACAATATACATATACCTAAGTTTATAGATGAATAGTTTCGTATAATAAATCACATGGATGGCAAATTCGAAATCACGCGTCAGATAAAGATTACGTGACAAAGACATGACCGTGTACTAGCGCAGTTCAGAGACAACACGTTGCCTACGTCGTTACATGTATGGTCAACTAAAGCGTGAAGTTTTGCTTATACATGCAGGTAGCCAGTTGATGTGAAATATGCGCATATACAAAAATTTTTCGTGTAAAACAACGAACATGGTCTTGCTGCTTTTTGTCCATATTGCGCTGAGCTAAATTGGGTAACGAATTTCACGAGCTTTACGACGCAGAGAAACACAACCAGGCCCGTAGCTGAAGTCCTTTACTATTTGAGACAAACACCTATTTTGATTATTTATTTTGGCTAAAATACACCCTCCATCAAAATTTCGTAGGGGGGGGGGGGCTCCGGGGGGGCACGAAGTCGGAGAGCGCATGCTCAATTGATAGCATACCTTATAAAGGCATACCTTTCAGTGATGATAAAGGGCTGATAAATTAGTCCTTAGTCTGCGCTCTTCTATCTCGCCTATCGCTATATGTTTGTGTCGTGACAAAAAATTCTTGAACACGGCGTGTCGCTGGAGCCAACGTCTCGACAACTGGCTTGTCTTCAAGGCTGCAACTGCCCACCTTAGCGTATACGTGTATACGAATTTGTACGAATCATACACACAGACGCGCTGAGATAGGCTGCCTTGAAGACAAGACCACTTGTTTAAATTCAGTGACACCCCGTGTTCAAGGGTTTGTATAGCTTCCATCTTCTGAATTTCTGCCCATGTTGTGTCGTGAAATTTCAATTTCCTGAATACCTTCAAAAGGGGGTAAGAAGGGGCCCACTGGGACAGAGAGGTCGGGCACTTATGCGTTGTGTTCCGTCTACGTTGCTGATTTTTTTTTTCTGAGGTTGGGGGGGGGGGGGGGGCAGGAGGGGACAGGTGAAAATTTTGAGGGGCAGCCACTCTGGCGCCGCCCCTGTTTTGCTGAATCATTGCCAAAATTGTGCATTGCATGCCTATCTTGGCAGAACTTGCAGCTGGGCTGGTTGGTACATAACTTCGGGAAGAAGCACGCTCTTTTCTCGTGCTTCTTCTTTCTGCTAGCGGTGCTTAGGCGCTTACGTTTTTCTTGAAGCCATGCCTATCAATTTTCCCACTGATTCCAGTTGAAACCTTGTGTTCCTTTTCTTTAGTGGGGGGGTTCAACTACCTTTTATGCATGTTCATGCCTGTGCTTGAATGTCTGCGTGTATATATACACACGCAAAATTGAAAACTTTCTAGGGGAATCTGAACCCCGCCGCCCCGGCTGCGTCAGCGGTTGGGTATAGAAGTGCCCTGCACTTTAGTGATACATGCAGCACTTCATCTCATCGGTTACTAACTGTGCAGCCTATCTCGGGCGACACATGCTTATGTATAGGACTGCGAACGGTTCTTGAACATCGCGTTTAAGCACAATCAAGATGTCTCGTTGCGCAGGTTACCTTCAAGACCAAAATCTACCATCCCAACGTGAGCGACGAGGGCGACATCTCCCTGGACGTCCTCCTCTGGAATTGGTCGCCACAGATGAGAGTGGGCCAGGTGCTGCTGTCCATTTGTTGGCTGCTGGGAGAGCCGGACATTGAGAACGCGGTCAATGAGCACGCGGCCTATAACTACACGGAAGACCCCGACGAGTACAACGTAATCGCCCGCAAGTGCACCGAGACGAACGCGTTATAAGGCCTTTGTAGCCTGAGCTATCGGTTTGTAATGGCAACGTCTGACCGTGGCTTTCATTTTAGAAGCGTGACAAGGCTCGAAGACGTGCCCTCCGAGATGCCCCTACGTAATCTCGGAAGCAATGTATTGTGCACGTTGTCTTGACGGAGAGCATTGTACGCCGTCTCATTTATCGCTATCAAATGTGTGCCTTGTGAACGATTTTTTAATCGAATGTGTGAATTTACGGCGAGATAAACGTGCGCTTGCGCGTACAAGCGCGTTATTCGACGGGAAATAAACGTGATGTTCGAGGTAAACAAACCATTTTTGTCTGTTCTTCGTACCAGTTTGTGCCAATATGGAGATGCGCACCGCCACGGTGAGTTATGGCGTTCGACTGCTGACTCGAAGGTGGCGGGAATCGAATCCCGGCCGCGGCGGCTGCATTTTCGATGGAGGCGAAAATGTTTGAGGCCCGTGTACTTATATCTACGGCGTCCCTCAATCATATCGTGGTTTTGCGACGTTAAACCCCAGATATTAATACGGAGAGGCGTTCTCTGGCGTCATCAGTTAGGGTTGGGGGCAGGGGGAGGGGTGTGACCGCCTTCCCCACACAGGGCCGCAATCCTTACCAGCTTCATTTTGATCAATCTGCGTAGATATTCTGCTGAGAAACTTGGGAACATAAACTTCCATGCACTGATTATATAAACAAAGCATTTATGTGTGCTACCATCAATGCATCAGGCGACTCCGCGTGTGCGTGCTGTCAAGCTTTTTAAAGGAGACAGGGAGCACCGCCGTTCTGGACTGCTGCACGAGTGTGGAAAGGCTGACGCACGGTGACGTAACTGCCTTCGCAGTGCTTTTTTTTTGGGGGGGGGGGGGGGGTACGAGTTTTTGCAACAGCCCAGAGCTAATTGCGGCGGCTCCCAGAGAGTAAAAGGACACAAGCAGAAAGAATAGCCAGAAGGCCATGCAGAAATGCATGTAATAAATAGCACCTGGTTACAGCAAACTGGCAAGATGACTGGCTCACCAAGATCATGCACGTAGAGTCATTATCATCATCATTCAACAAAATTTCTCGGAAGCGTTGTAGCTCTAATTACTAAGACGAACGTGTGTGAACGGTATAATTGCTTGCAAGAAAGAACGCTTTTCAAGTCCTGCCCCAGATAATCATAATTATTTGCATGAGCCATTTCATAGACGCGATCATGGCAGTAGCGTAGCCAGAAATTTTGTAGCGTTAGCTACACTTGCCTTGCCGGAGCCGATTTCGCGTGGATCGTCACAAGCCGTGCTGCGCATGCGCGAGGATCAGTGATGTCACACAGCTGGCTCACCGGAGCCGGCATCTCACGCGCTCTCCACCACCGCCGCCGGCCTGCGCTTTCCAGAGGAGTGACGTCGTAGCCTTGGTATACGTATTGGCGCCAGCGCGGCCGCTGCTATTCGCCTTCGCTGTGCAGTCGCCGTCTGACACTGTGCTGGAGCCGCTTGATAGCGCCTCTGACTGGCGTTTGCAGGTGGAAACGCCATAGAGAAGGAGAGCGCAAATGCTGCTCAGCGGCGCAGAAGAGCCGAGAAGCTTATCTCATCGGATACCGAAGTAGTTGCCTGGCAATTAGCGGTTCAGCGTACGAAGAATGAACAGAAGAAGGCTAATAATCCTAGACAATCTGGAAAGCTAAGAATAATCATCTGAACTTTTGCCAACGCTACGTACATCCTGGTATAGCCGAACTAAGCCGCTGCAATTTTTTTTAACAGCGAGGCTGTTTAGCAAATCGTTCCTTGTCCGGCGAACCAAAAAACTATCATCATCATGATCGGGTATGTGCCACAGAAATTGGGTAAATCTCACTACTCACCACTGGTTCACTAAAAATGAAGAAGGCAACAGTTAGCCCAGCAAATGGCTGTGAAGCGGTGGCGGCGAGCCGAAGACCCCGAGTACGAACACACACGGCGTGTGTGTTCCGAGTGCCAGGCATGACTGGTAGACAGAGTTTCATACTATACTATGCCATAACGCTATGTACCCATCCGTGCGTAGTACTATAGTTTCATAATATAGTATGAAATTCTACGCTGGCAAAGATAAGCACATGAGGTGCGATAGCGCCAGCAAGAACAATATTCTAGCACTACGGTGACGCAGGCAGAAAGCACAGATTCACCTAGCGACAGTCAAGGCACGTCGGAGTTTGAGTGGGCCGACAGTCACGCTGTTCGCGTTTCTTTCCATCGCGTTAGCACATGCGTGATACATAAGAATTGTTTCGGTGAGAACGCTTTTGATGATGATTATGATGATGATGATGATGATGGCCTCTTCCTGATGGCTCTCACCCACAAGGGGGGATGGGCCAATAACCGGGCGGCAGGATGCTTAAGGAAAAGACCTATGAAACTAAACAAATCTGGAAATTTAGATGAAAAATGAAACATCGAATAGGTGCGATTGTTTAACGACTAAGCGGTCAGACTATCGTTTGGGCTTTCTGAGATAAATAATGACAGATTTCAAATCAAGATTATGAACAGAGAAAAATAGACTAACACGGTAATCTTTTTGTCTCATATATGTAACCGAACACAGCAGGGCAGACATCCCTGTGGCTATAAACTAACGAAGTGCCACCAAATGATAAAATTACTGGAACATTTATTGCTAATCCTAACTTCTGAAATGGAGCTACAAGGTACCTTTTTTCTCTGATTAGAATAGCGAAGACAAAATAAAAAGAAATGCTCTATTGTTTCGATTTCGTTGCAAAACATGCATAACGAGGATGCCTTGAGTCCAGCTTTATGTAGGTAGCAATTAAATTGCGGAATGCTTTTGAAAAGAACCGCAGTAAGACGAAGACGACGAAGAAGAATACAAAATGGGGGAGCCAAGCAAGAAGGAGCCTGTTTCATTGCCGACCCCCCGCGGTGGGTTGCGCCAGGTCGCTCAGGGACATGCAAACAACGAACCAAATACTACAGAAAAGACCGCTGCGCCAAAAGCACCGACTGGACCGACAGCACCGTCAAAGCGCGCCGATTCCGAAGCCGCAGATGCCAGGGTCGATACTGGGAGCGGGTGCTCTTACTACTCTACCGCGCCGACCAACGACGTGACATCACCCAAAGCAATGGGCGCGGACGCTAATATTGCGAATCGCAAAAAGCTTCTGAGGCCAAGAACATCGCTTCCGGCACAGCGGAGCCCCGTGTCGGGAAAACTGCTAGCGTTACTCAGAGTGCTTCGAACGAAGCATGCGGACCAACAAAGAGCACTGCAAGCGTTGCTACAGGAGGGGGCACTGGTACGTTTCCGGTTGCTTTGTCATCACGTGGCGCGGGCCTCGTAATCTTACTGTCTAAAACAGCGACTGTATGTAGACTTCATAATTAGGAGAACCTCGCACAACGGCACATCGTAAGGTCCAGGGCAAGGCCGCCACGATGGTCTAGAGATTATGGTGCTCGAGTGCTGACCCGAAGGTCGTGGGATCGAATCCCGGCCGCGGCGGCTGATTTCGATGGAGGCGAAATGCTAGAGTCCCGTGCTGGAGATTTAGGAGCGCGTTAAAGAACACCGGATGGTCAAAATTTTCGGAGCCCTCCACGACGGCGTCCTTCAAGATCATATTGTGGTTTTGGAACGTAAAACCCGAACCATTATTCAGGTCCAGGATAGGTCACGGGGGAAGGGGTGGGGGAAGCCGCCCCCAATAATTTCTACCTGCCCCCCCCCCCCCCCAAGAGCACGCATAGTCAGAACATAACGCAGAAGTTCATCTATCTATCTATCTATCTATCTATCTATCTATCTATCTATCTATCTATCTATCTATCTATCTATCTATCTATCTATCTATCTATCTATCTATCTATCTATCTATCTATCTATCTATCTATCTATCTATCTATCTATCTATCTAATTGCAGCAACAGCTACCACGGGCCATCCGGTCACTGCAAAGCCTAGCAAAACCGAAACCGTTCTCCCCGGAACTTCACAGTCGCCTCAGAATGCCGCAAGTTCGGCATCGCCCAAGACCCAGTCGGCGGCCCAAAGACGCCTCAACGAGGAACTCGCAGATTTAGTCCGCGACCCGCCGCCTGGCTGTTCGGCCTATCCAGCGAGTCGCGACTACCCCTTCAAGTGGCGCGCCGTGATCGCAGGGCCCAAGAACACCCCTTTCGAGGGAGGAACCTTCAGCATAGACGTCACCTTTCCCCAGGACTATCCCAACCACCCTCCCAAGGTACTGCGCCGTAGATACATTCATAATGTCGAACTGATACGAGGGAAGTCGTTCAAGGCATAGGGTTTCATAATAATGCATTCGAGGGAAATCTGGCGTTAGTGTTTGAGGGAGCTGCAACTCACGACGCTTTAGCTAGCATGGCAATGATGGGTAGTACATGGATTTGCCTAAGCTTCGTTCTTTACGCTCCGTGTGGTGGCCTGTTGCATTTCGATGGAGGTGAATTGCTAGAGGCACGCGTGTACTTATAGATTTAGGTACACGGTAAAGAACCCCAGGTGGCCGAAAGTTCCGCAGCCCTCCACCACGACGTCCCTTGTGATCATGTCGTGGTTTTGGGACGTAAAATCCCATCAATTATTATTATAATCCGTGTGGCCTGTAGCCGCTTTGTCGCATGGCGAAGTTCAGCAAAAGTCCAGCAGTCCAACTTAACCACCTTATCACTTTTAGGCTCACTAATTCAAATCAGCTCATGAGGTTCACAACGAGCCGTTTTCTTATCCGAAACAAAAGCTAAAACGCAACAATAAACAGAGCCAAAAGTGCATTCGAAGCCGCAAGCACGAAGCCTAGGCAAATCCATAAGCTACCCATCATTCCACGGTGGTTGAACGATCCCTGCGCCCAGGGGCGTAACCAGAAATTTTTTTCGGGGGGGGGGGGGGGGGGTTCAGTCATACTTTATGTATCTTCGTGCGTGCGTTTGTATGTGCGCGTGTATATATACGCCAGCAAAACTGAAAAATTTCGGGGGGGTTTGAACCCCCCCTCCCCCTGGCTACGCCCCTGCCTGCGCCACAGTTCTCTCTAGTAAATATTGTAGGCCCCTAAACCACTCCGAGTTCGAAGACGAGAGAATGGTTTCTTTCTCTCCCTCACTACAGTTTCTACAGACGCTATCTCCTCCTGGCCAGTTATTTATTAATGAAACACTTGGACAATGCCAGCAATACGCGTTGAGGCTATCAGGATTTTGCGCTTTTAGGCAACACGCTGTTATCTCCGCTTGCGCATTTAAACGCACTAAACTAAATGAAAACTTTGTATGTTAAGATGTCTGTATTTTTAGACGAGCTTGCCCTCGTCTTTCCTGTGTTGCTGTGTCTACTTTCGCACTGAGCAGTTTTAAAGAGAAAGAAAGCACTCTCTCGACTATGAACTTGGAGTGTTGTAGTGGCCCTTTAAGTTCGCCCCCTTCAAATGTTACGGAAAGTAACATACGCTGCCAGTTTTATCTGCGGTTCTCTTCTCGCAGATAAAGTTCACTACCAAAATCTACCACCCGAACGTGAGCGAAGACGGCGACATCGGCCTGGACATCATACGCAGCAAATGGTCGCCGGGGGTGACCGTCGAATCCGTACTTCTAGCCATCGTCGACCTAATGAAAACCCCGGACATGAACTGCGTGCTTCACAGGAAAGCGGCCCAGCACTACAAGGAGGATTACCAGCTGTACGACACGATCGCCCGCGAATGGACCCAGACATTTGCGGAGCCGGATGAGGAGGATCCCGGCGTGTGGCCACCGGTCATCTAGTGGACGCCGCTCTTCTCGGAGGCACATCCACTAAGCAAGGCCGCCAAGAAAGTCATTTTGGAGATCTCCGTAAAAAGATAAGGATGAATAAAACGAGCTTGATTTTGAATGCCGTGTTTGGGCGATGCTGCGATGCCGAGTGACATGGTTCGTCGTCGTGTGTTTTTTGTAGCACCGATCGCACAGAAACGTATGAGAGATTATACGCCTAGTTGATCCCGCGAACTTTCTTGAGTTAGGCTCGCGCTTGCACCTAACGCCTTATAAAGCAAAATTCAGGCGCCCTTTCCTTATCGGGAAAATGCCGCCTCCTAATTGTCTTCTTCCTCCATTCCGGGAATTGGATCCCTTCATCCTCGTGCTTAGCAGCGCATTACTTCAGTTGCTACTGGCAACAAGGACAGTCATGCGCTCATATCCCGGCAACAATGAAATGTGGAAACGGGCGTAATGACAAGTGACCTCGATAAGCGATCAGACTGCAATATAAAAAACGGCTGATCGCCGAAAAGTCCACGATCGAGAGAGCATCAATTAATGGAAAACGGCACGTACACATGTGAAAATACACGTGACCGTGGCACCTTCTAGGGTCGCATTTCTGCACGCTCGACGGCGTCGGGCTTCCCACGTACGACTTATACCTACCGAAGTCTGTGTGTCCCTCACAGACCCTTCTGCGAGTAAGACACAAGACACTCTTGGATAAGGCCCCTTTGTTCAAGTGCAGCAATGCTACGTCATATACATTCGAGTTCAATTTTTTTTCTTTCATTGTGAAGAATCGTACAACCAGGACAACTGGTCGCACTTCCAGTTAGGACGTAACTGGGACCACTTGCTTTCACTTTAACTGGCTAGTTTCCAACTGGGACTAGCTGCTTCCAGTTCAACTGGTCATGGTTCCCGTTGGTGGCTAGTTGAGTTGTAACTGGAACCAGCTGCTAACTGGAACCATTTGTAACTGGAACCAATTGTTCCCAGTTGGTTCCGAACTGGGACCAATTTGATCCCAATTAAGTTTAAACCAGCTGGATTCCCAGTTACACATTTTCTTCCGGGATCGCTTGAATAAGAGAGGGTGTTGTTACAAGCAGGTAATTGCGAACGCTAGTTACTCTTATTAGGAAGAAGGCCTTCGCGATGAAAAGCAAAAAGGGCAAGAATGAAAACTTCGACAGCAGCAATGACCTTTGATTTGTTTTTCACCGCGTTCGCACCCTCGCAGCAGGCTGAAGTGTATCTCGAGGTCGCCTTGTTAGTGCCACGAAAACCGGATGTAATACGTACTCGGCACAGATTGTTGAGGACGACGTCGTCTTCAAACTTCCTGGCGGTAATGAGCAACAGAGACTTGTAGGACGCCGTCAGGATTGCCTGAGTTTCCGATCGGTCGCTGCGGTTGCACACGTAGAAAAGTTCTGCTTTCAAACGTGTCGGTTCGAGTGTCTTTGTCTCAGCAAAAAAATGATGCCCAGCGTGTTCGCCGTAGTCCTCTGGTTCGTCGGTGTGTACGCCTTGGACACCACGACTCCGAAGCCACCGGGTCAAGGCGAGGGTCAGCCTCCGTTCCCCGGTCCGGTGCCCATCATAGAAGTCAAGGACGTCGGAGTCATTGGCGGTGAGAGCTGTAGCGATTCGCTGTATACATCAGACCCTCGTCGATACAATTCTGCATAATACGTTTTTCGGCCTAATACGTTTATCTTTTATTCCCGGCCAGTGTCTCTTGGAAATAATGCATTTTCATGCATTTAATACGATTATAATCTTTCCCGAAATTGGATAATACGACCGCGAAAGTGGATCTTGACCGATATATCTAGAAATCCTACGTTTATCCTTCGGTATACTAGCTCAAACCGCGTTCCAGCAAGCCACGATGTGCACGCTGCAGAGCCGCTGATGCCGCAGCAGCGTCGGTTTTACGGCGAAAAGATCAATGCCATCGGCGAGGCACGCACTCGGACGAACACTTGGACCTACTTCGAAGCTTCGTTGCCAATGCAGAGCTGAGTGAACAAACTGCATTTTCTTTTTAACTTCTCAGAAGAATGTACTCCTAGACGTTGAAAAGAAGATTGTGCAAAGCAGATTGACCAGCTACTTCAATGTTGCTCAACAAAAGTGAATAGCTGACGGAGTATGCATATTTTCCTCCCTTTTTAAACCTTTTTGGTTAACACAATTTTTGCATAATACTTTTTATTTTCCGGCTCCCGTAAAAAAAAAAAAAAAACCTATCAAAGACATTCCACTGTATTACGGAGTTGGTGTTGGTCAATTTTATTGTAGAACGATAGAGCTAGGAACCGCGGCACGCTAAGATTAACTTTCATATATATATTTTTTTTCAATTATTTTAACATTGATATGAAAATAGGTACATCAGTTATCTTATAAAGGCAAAGCCCCATAACTCCATATAGGAGTCGTGAAGGCGGCCCTTATGTCATATTCTGTTATACAAACACAAGAGCGTGAGAGAACAAAGCGTAACGGTAGGAGTACGAAACATTCTCATCAGGCAAGTGACGCGAGTATAATAGAACGTACAAGGTTAGTTTCTGTAACAGGTAAATGACAGTGGTTCTGTTAGGTCTGTGACTAGTTCGTTCCAGAGCTGTGGTGTGTTATGCGTGAATGTAAATCGTCCATAATTAGTGCGAGATTTCGGAACGGTTAAAGTTTTTGAGGTCACCGATGTATGGGGCATTTGGATAAGCAACGTTTACCGAAGGGCACAGTATAATGTTGTGCATGATTTTGTAGAGCAAAACGAGAACGTGGTAGTCAACGCAACCAAGGCCCGTATTCTCAAACGATCGCAAAAGGCGATAGTATCGCGTTTGGTGACGTAGAATTTGATGCGTTCAATAAGTAAAAAAAAGACTTGCCTGTGACGTCATTGTTGCAACTGGCCGTTGGTACTACGAATGTCTCACAACACGGGAGTGAGCGCACTGTACCGCACTGTACGAGCGCAGAGCAACCCGAGTACGGCGTTTTCGAGCGTGTGCTGCTGCTTCTACGCAGTGGCCAGGCTTGGCCGGCTTGGCTGTGGCTACTTGAAGTGTAAGACGTGTTGAAAGTGCTTTCAACGTTTTTTTGTTCGATTATTTAATGCACAGTATAATATTTAAAGAATGCAACTTTGCGTGAAACGTATTTTCGTTGATAGTTTAACACGGCGTGCTCGGAGAGTTCAGCTGTAGCGTGCAGCCGCAGCGACATCGTCTCAAGATCTCAACATGTTGCCGGCTCGCGATAAGCCACGCGAGCAACGCACGGTTCATGCTCCTGGGACGTTCAAACCACGAACAAACACGCGCTGGCAAAGAACGAGTGCTGATAACACCTCAAGGTAATGCTCGATGAAAGCTTCAGCGTAAAAAATGCTGCGTATATCCACCGAGGATTGAATACTAGAAGCTACCGCCTACGTCACTGAAATGCTAGACTTCACCACGAACCGATGGTTAACGGTGCCTTCGCTTATTGCAAATATGTCGAGAGCACCGTCGAGCACCATGACGCAAAATTGACGTCGGCGGAACTACCAGATGGCGCCCTAACTTTTCCGGTTTGCTCAATAGCCAATCAGCGCGCACCAAAGGCGATACTTTTGCGATTGTCGCCTTTTGGGAATACGGGCCCAAATTCCCAGGTTTAGTTTTTCAAAGCAACACGAGGGGCGCCCAAAAGAGTATTAACGTGTCTCTTTAAAGAGGTTCAAATACGTAGCATGTCAAGACTCCCCGAAAGGAGTCACACATACTCATTTTTTTTTTCATTGCTTAGAGTCAACGTTTCTAGATTATTTTCAGTTAGCAAACTAGCTTCCAGAGGCGGCCAGGTTTTGTCGCCGTTGCGCGAGATGGCGCTGGCGTAGCGTTGAGATCGGTGACGCTTGCATCAGCCTCGTGCTTTTGCTTCGTTGTTGGTGCTGGCGCATTAATCACGAATGTATTCTGAGGTTTCACACGTTCCATAGACGAAAGGGCATTTTGCAGTGATCGTGCGTACGTACTTGAGTAGAGGCTGCGAAGTGTCAGCGCGGATTATCGACATGCCGAGGTGCAGCGCGCCGAGCTGTTCGGGGTATGCTTCGGCTTTAGCAAGTCCTGTACCGCGGCATTTCTTATGGGACCCTGTCTGTATGTTTAGAGGCATTTCAACCAGTTTTTCAGTTGAGCTGCAAAGGAACCGGGTCTGTTTCGACACTTTTTGAACCCTTCTTGGCGCACTTCGGGACTGTGATGTGGCATTAATGTGTCGGTTCTCCCGTTCACAAGGACACCACTGCTGCCATAATATCTGGGGCTTTTACGTGCCAAAACCACAATCGATATGATTATGATGCACGCCGTTGTATTGCCTCCGGAAATTTAGACCATCGAGTGTTTAACGTGCACTGACATCGCACAGTACGCGGTCCTCTAGCACATCCATCGAAATGCGACCGCCGCGGCTAGGATCGAACCCGCGACCTTCGGGTCAGCAGTCGAGCACCGTAACCATTGCAGCACCGAGACGGACCGCCACTAGTGCATAGCTTCTTCACTCATACATAGTGTCAAGGATGCATATTACTGCCAAAGATGCCTAAGTTCTTAAGAAAAGGTCGCATCCGCAAAAAAGAAATTAAAGCTAATGTGAAGGCTTCCCGTGCAGTTCCTTCTTCGTAAGCAGCATTGCGGTTGTATTAGGGGTGTGCGAATAGTGATTTTTGAGGACGAACAGATGTTCACGTCCTTGTAATAACTTCAGTATTTATTTATTTATTTATTTATTTATTTATTTATTTATTTATTTATTTATTTATTTATTTATTTATTTATTTATTTGTTTATTATACTCAAAAGTCTCAAAACGGGACATTACATTCCGGAAGGAAAGGTCGGTTAGGACGATGTCAAATAGAAGGGTATTCCATTTTTTTTTAAGTATACTACAGGCCCTTCACGGCCCGTGCGAGCAGTGGGTACATGAATACATGAAAGTATATACATTGCCGAACATTTGTGCTGAACATTCAGTATACTGAATGAGGTTCATGAAAGCGTCAGTCGTACTGCAATTTGCAACACACAATATCGTTAGATAAATTGTTCCAGTGAGACATAGCCGACGGAAAAAGGGAGTGTTTGTGAGCGTTTACACGACCTATAGTGACTGGCGATTTGCTTTAGAATGGTACGCCGACCATTAACGCGCTTTGTGCGGAAAAAAAACTTTATTTATGGGACAGAGGGATTTAACCTGAATTATGTTATCCAGCTAACTAAAATCCCCACCCAAGCACTATGCGTACGGCTAACCAGCGAAGCTGAAACGTGCGGCCCCTGTGTTCATCGTTGGGTTAATCGCCACGGTTCACTAAAGTATTTCTCAAATACCGTCTGTCTATAAATCGTAACTGCATGGTGTTTGCCGCCCATGTGTTCCCTTCATTATTATTGGACCGTTGCTGAGTAGTGGGGCTTGCCAAATTTGTGCCACATATGCTCTTGAGGTTTTTGGGCACATATAACGGACGAAATTAGGTTTCGCCCATACTACAGCTTGGCTGTAAAAGAAGGTCGACACGTATTAGAATGCAGGGGCGTAGCCAGAAATTTTTTTCGGAGGGGGGGGGGGGGTTCAACCATACTTTATGTACGTTCGTGCGTGCGTTTGTATGTGTGCATGCCTATATACGCAAGCAAAACTGAAAAATTTCGGGGGGGGGGGGGGGTTTGAACCCCCCCTTGGCTACGCCCCTGTTAGAATGGGCGCATATACTATAGCTACGCAGCATTTGTAGGCGTGTGGTGGGAGGAACGCATTGGAATGGTGATTTGTTTTCTTTTGGTCAGTGAATGAAAGCAACTAAAAAATTAAGAATTAGAGCACTTTCACCGCAGGAGTTGAGCGAGGATGTTCGTTCTGTAGGTAACAAAGTCCCCAAAGAGCGAAGTGGCCTGTTTCGCCACAGGAGCTCTCGCCTTCTAATACGCCCTACAGGGATGAAATTTACCGTACTTTTGCGCCAATTTTGTCCTTACCTCGTTGCAGTTGACATATTGAAATATTCATAAAATATTCGGGCTTACAAACGACGGCTATTCGATTCGATGATAGAATGTAAGATATAGAATCGAAGAATCGAAGGCAGATTCGATAGAATCGAACTGTTCCATTTCAATATCGAAATTTTCAAGTACTCGCACATATCCTGTAAATACATCGCTGCAAATAATGTATTTGTTGCATTCTGTTTCACGAAATCGAATGAAAATGACAAGACGTGTTTTTCTGGCTGTCTTGTTGGTTTTTGATTTGCTAGGTTTTTCAGCAGCTCGCGTAATACGTGTTCAGGTGAGGTTGGAATATGATTGAGCAGATGATCCTAATGATTTGCGCATATACTGGCGAAAAATAATGCCGGTTACAACGGGAAACGGAATGAAGGTAAGCGCACTGTGCAGCGTTTGCCTTATTTTTTACTTATTTTTTTTCCCCATGCCATGTCTTACGTGTTGTTTGCTTCTTGTTATAATGCTGAGATACAACTAAAGCTCGCGTTTCACTCAAGCCAAGTGAAATGAGAGCGACTACCACATCGAGTTAACCGTTGTGGTAGTTGTCGGCCCCTTTCAATCAGCAGCGCAGTAGCAGACGACGCGCCGAGACCAATCCTAACTAAATCCTAACGCGACCGCAGCGTCCCCGCCTGGTTGGCGATCGCGTCGAGCCGCTCCGCGCCACTGGAAGGCCGCGCTCTTTGCCAACTGAAGTAATCTAAAAACGTTGCTTAGAGTGCATAATGTGTCCTGTGGCGTAGTGGGGACGTTGCTGGTGTACTTGTATTAGTAGCCACAAGAGAGTTTATAACGGGCTCTAGAAATGCCGCTCTTCCAGCTTTCGCCGTGACATCCCTACCGAAAATTCTCGTATGACACATTTGCCTCGTATCCAATAATCTCGTATGAACACATATGAATCATATGTGTTCTCGTATGATCATACGAGATTATTGGATATGTGTCATACGTGTCATATGAGATTTTTCGATAGGGATGTGCTGCGCTATCCGCGCAGGCCTGGCGTTTTTTTTTTTTTTTGCTGTCTGGATCTCGGTAATTTGTTTATTTCCTATTTTATTTTTTCTTTCCTTCTACCTATCTTAATTTCCTCGAAAGGGCAGGAGGCGTTGTGTCCCCCTTGGTGGCAGTTGTCAGCCTGCCCCCTCCATATTTCCTCTGTGTCCTTGTATGCTTGCGTATACGTTTCAAATAATAACAGTACATAACTCTTGGTGCTACTTTTTCTTTTTTTCTAGGAAAGTGCTCCTATGGTGGACTAATGCTGGAACCGACCACGCTGAACCTGATGAAAGAACCCTGCGAAGCCTGGACTTGCGACGCTGAAAACTACACAATCACCATTCAGAGGTCGGCTACCTATACCTTCGGTTGAGACTGGTGTTACACACGCTGTGCTATCAAGCGCGGAAAGTTACCGACGGCATCGACGGCGTCGTCATGAGTGATCCAAAAAAAATCATCATCACGTGACGACGCCATCATGACGTCACAGGTCATCATGACGTGATGACGCCATCATGACGCCACATGTGCAGTTGGCGCACATGCCGCCAACTACAGCATGCGATTCGATCAATCTTCAATGCATATTTTGACTAGCAGGAATCAGGATTTCAGTGCAACAACTCGAACCGATATCCTGAAACTAGCGTCATTTCCACGATCTTATGCCAATTGGACGTACCCTAACGGACTAAGCGGTTTCGATTCTGCAAATAGAACATACGCGTCAATATTCCTTCAATTTTGCTGATATAAAATATTTTAGTACTGTAATCAAAGAACTAGGAAGAGGAAACAACGTTATTGATGCCATGGAATGGGTCAGGTGAGGGGGGGATGGGGTCAGCCCTAGTAGCACCAAATGTTGACACAACGTTGCCACCACATTGAGAAAGTTGCTTCAACGTGGTGGCGACATTGCGTGCTACTTGAGAGGAAAGACGATGGGCCCTCAGGCCGCTCTAGAGGGCCGAAAGTCTTTGTGCTTCGGCGACACCTATGGCGCAGCATACAATCTGGAGTTGGTCTTCCGGTCGTGAGCTGCGCAGAGCAGCCTCCCATCGCTCCTGTCTCTCAGCGCCCGCAAAGGGGGGATTCGGCTTGTTTGGACAATGAGGATACACGTGTTTAATGTCGGCTCGCGGACTCGAGCAGAGACGACAATGGGGTAAGGCGTCATCACCCTGACGAATTTGGGAATTGATGAAGTGGGAAATCAAGGTGCTCATTTGTAGTCGGCGCCAAACGATTTCACCAGCCTGGAACAGCAATTTGTGGGCTGGTGGGTATAGATCATGCGAGGATTGCCGTAATGTGAAGTAATTTCATGATGGGTGAGTAGGTATCCCCGCGGACTGCGAAAGGAAGGCAGACCGACCACTGCCCGCTTGACGAGTGCTCGGGCTTGTTCATGGGCGGCTGTATTCCCGGGATGTCCACAATGCTCTGGAACCCATAAAATAGTGATTATTCGTTTAGGGGGAGGGAGGGATTGTAGGATACGAGATACGGATAGGATACGGTAGGCGCTGACTCTTTATTATCTCGCAGTTTCTGAGACATGCGGTTGTCATGAAGCATTTTGGCTGTAATGAAGTATAGCCCCATGTCAAAAACACTCCTTCAGAATTCACTGGAGGAAGTTTGTAGCTTTAGTACACATGCGCAACAAATCAGTGCCATAGCCAAATTTTTTTTTCGATGGGTAAAGGGGGTGGGTGGGGTGGGGGGGGTTCAACCATATTTTATGTGTGTTCGTTCGCGCGTTCGCTTGTATGCGTGTATGTATATACATGCAAAATTGGAGCATTTGAGGGAGGTAGGGATTTGAACCCCCTCCCCCCCTTACCATGGCTACGTTAGTGCAACGAATGTTCAAGGAAGGAGCACTGGTATAGCTACCCTTGAATTCTAGTTGGTAGTCTGGAGTATTGCGTGCATTGCTCTGAGGCCGCGCATTCGGCTGCCACTGGTGGCAAGTTGTCTTTCACTTGAGTTGCATCCTTCTTTTTCTTCCATGGGTAAAACAGCGCAAAGGAAACACGGACAAGCAGGCGCAAGACTGGTCTTTTCATTCATAGTGTCCTACACTTCATATAAAAGAACACATATAATATACGTCACGCTTTCCTTGGCGTCATCGTACGTTGGATTCGTGCGGAACGGAAGACAATAGAAACAAAGGGCGTTTCACATTGCTTTGAGCGCTTGTTGGGGCTCACTGTTCAATAACGACAGAACGAGATCAAAATCAGTGACGTCAGCCTTTATCTCTCTGGGGCTCCAAATGAAGAGATTGTGTTCACTGAGAGCTTTACTAATCTCTAGTGATTGTTGATTACAAACAGACCTCCCGTAACAGCGACAGGTGTGAGCTTTTGTGTGAGCTAGGGACTGCAAGAAACCGACTTACAAGAAAATTCACGAAAATCTGCTTCATTTTATTTTCTTTTCGTTGGCCTCCGTGCTCGACAATATGAATTCAAAGGCTTATTCACAGAGTCACTCCTAGGCTTCAGCGGGAAAAATATATATCCAATCATCAAGTCAAAACTTTTGCCCGAGGTTTACAAAAACTGTCATGTTTCGAAAATTAGTTTGATGGAATAGTTTAATTAGGCTGCAAACCATTTAGCGTTTCATAGAACGGAGCCGCAAGCTAAGAATTCTTAATTAATCAAGTCAACGAAACCCTCGATTTCTGAGTAAGTACTTTAAAAATTGGACAGTTCAGAAGCTCAGTGGGAGCCTTATTCAGGCAATCAGACACTGGCCTTGAAAAATGTAGCGTGTGGTACAAAAGGCCCCGTTAACTTAGTGAGCTTAGTTATAACAAGATAAAAACAGGGTCCGAGGTGGAATCGAACCCACGTACTCTGCACGCCACTCAAGTGCTCTACCACAGATGCACGGGACAATCAGTGCTTACATCAGTGCTTACATCAGTGCTTGAAACTGCTTCAGCATGATATCCTATACAGTCGTGTAATGTCGGGCATAGTCGTGCCAACAGATGTGATATTGCGTGGAAGAAGCGTACAATCACACCAGGCGTCACACCATGTGAATTGCGTAACAAGTGGTTCGTTAAAAGCTGCCATTACGCTAGGATTGGACGAGCTATAATTCATCATCATCATCGACCACAGTATCAGCGAAGTGTGCAGCTGCTCACGTGACCTCCCGAGCTTCGATGATGGTAATGATGATGACAACATAGGCTCGTTGGATGGCTTTCGCCTTCGAGTAGTCTTAGGAGGATGCATAAGGGACCCTTGACTTTTTCCTTCTGCTTCATTGTTTCTTTTCTTTTTTTTCTGTTTACACAGATGCGGAGATTTCCAGGTGCCACAAAACTGCGAACTGGAGGCCGCACTTGAAGCCTTCCCAAGCTGCTGTCCGATTCTCATCTGCGGAGGAATTTGAGCGCGGATGCCGCTCGGTGGAAGGAGCGCGAATTTTGTTCCGGAAGGCTACGAATGAAACTACAAACATTTACATAAAAAAATAAAACACAAGACCATTCGCAGCTTTGCGAATGAGTACTTCCACGCCTTTCACTTTGCTTACGATGTACTTTGAGTAAGACGCCCAAGTGAGGTTTTCATGTAGCACAGAGCGGCTGCCCAAGTCAACTGACTCAGGGGTCAACATACGTGTATTATGGTCACTGTGGGTAAGTGATTTCAACGTTGGCTGCTAGCGACAAGGATATTTTTCTAAGATAAACCACTGACTCTTTTTATGATAAACTGCTATAAACTAGCCCAAGTTTCGATCATTCAGAAAGCTAATTAATTGATCTTAATTACTCAGCCGTATATGTATTTGCATCTTTTGTGCGAGTAATGTCTGCCGCTTGGAGTAATCAAGATCAAATACTACACTTATGCTATCGCTCATGGAAGAGTTCAATTTTTTTGTTTTTCTGTTTTTTTTTTAAGAGAAACACTCGGTATGACGAAACGTGGATTTCAGGATTGGAAAAGAAAAAAAAATTCACACTTTTCTTTTCGCTGCCAAGTACTTGAGTATGCATCAGCAGCTGTGCATACAACCTATAATGTCGATCTTTAAACTGAAAAAATGCAAAACCGCTAGGAGTCTTTCAGCCTTGTCCTTGCATGTAAAAAAGCTAAGTGCAGCATAATCACGAACGTTCACTAACTAGATCTGTCAATCGCTTAACTAAACACAATGAAGAAGATTGTCACGGTCCGCGTATACAAGCTAGTCTAATTAATACCTTGTTTTGTAGCAAATACTCACAACAAAGTAAGCGAGCGTGATCCTCAGCGGTATAGTATGCCGGCTAATTAGCGCTATTGTTTTGTTAATTAAGACGATAAGAACGTGCTTTCTTTTTCAAGCCGCTATGCTGAAAGCAGCGAATATTTCGCTTCAGATCTTTATCTTGCTCCTTTAGGTTGTGCGTTTTCTATGACAGCTACACTTTCGATACTTACCTGTTACACGTGCTCCATATTTCATATTACTGATCAGCATGCAGGAGCATATGAGAACGAAACAAGGTGTGATATTTTGTTGGGCATATTGTGTTAAACTCTTGTTTTTTCAAGGCGAAAGTCTTTGCCACATCAAACACGCAAATTGACTGTCGACGTGAACACGAGTGATGAAAAAAAAATCGTTATCACGTGATGTCATCATCACACGACGTCATCATGACGTCAAGATCTTTAAAATGTTTGACGTGAAGATGAAGTAATCATATGACACGGTCGCTTGGAAAGGGTGGGCCGATCACGGAGGCGGTGCAAAACCAGGTGAGGCGCAGAAAGCTTGCCATGCCTCCGATCCTGGAGGCAGTGCGAAACCACGTTAGGTTCAAAAAGCTTTCAGAAAGGGCGGAGGAAGATCAATAAATCGAGCGAGAAGAATAAGAAGAAGCTGTCTTTCGCCTTCGAGTTGTCTTAGGCGAATGCATAGGGCACCCTGTGACTTTTTATGTCGACTATATTAACGGCAAGATGAGAACTATAGTTTATAGCTTTTTTTATAGTTGAGACGCTTACACACGCACATGTTCACGCACACGGAGCTTTAATTAGCATAATCAACTATCCCTCAAACGGTTTGCACAGTTGAAACTAGATAGGGAGAGTACCACAGGAGTGAGGGGACCGAATTACTCTTCGTTTACTCGCTCGAGACATCTAACGGGGTGAAACGAATCGTTCACTCCGTGGAAAACGAGAGAGTGAAATGTTCTTTGTACTCCGCTTTCTTTAAAGCGTGTATAATGTTCGTTCTACTCTTGCGGCAAAAGACAGCAAATAAAGCATGTCTTATACTTCAGGTGCAAGGAGCCGGTACGGAAAATGGCGAGGTGTCGATATGAAAGAGTGAAATATGCAGCTCATACGAACGTGCCCCTTGGAGAGCCTTAATTTACCACTATATCCCCCCCCCCCCCTTCTGCGGCTTTATAATTAGGGATGCCAAAGTGGGGAAGAATGTGTATGAGTTCGTGTGGCGCCTAACGTATTTGCTGGCGCATTATCAGCATTGTTCACTGACTACGTATTCACTTGCTAACGCCAGCAGCACTGATGTTTATTAAAGTCCTTACTGCTGGCTAGCGTCAACTACTTTTGGTCATCAAGGTAAGTTTATCAACGTGGGCATTGGCGTAGCCAGGTGGTGACAGGGGGTTGATGGCGTCAACTCCCCTGAAGTTATTCGATTTTGCGTGCGTATACATATACATGCACACATACGAACGCACACACGGACACACTTAAAGTTTGGCAGAATCCCCCCCCCCCCCAAATAAAAAATAATAAAAGGGTTTTAGCGACGCCCCTGATTGTCGGTTATCAAGGTAACCAAGATAAGCTTATTACAGTCGACTATCAAGGTGAGAGTAATTAAATAAGAGATAATTAAACGTAATGATAACGCATTTCAGTCGTTTACTTACCACTAAATCGCCACTGATATATTTCATTTGCAAACGAAGTTAATTCGCTGGCTATTTATTTCTGCAAGCGTCTATCGACCGCGACCGCGTCGCCAGCACCGTTAGACTGAGGCGGGGTTTCGACGACGCCGAAACGGAAGTCGATGTCGCAGATGCAAAACATCCCGTTGCACCATGCCTCCTTGGCGCCGCGCCCGAAGCACTCGTCTTCGCACTCTTTTTCCGTGCAACACGTGACTACGGAAATCACCGCCATGCTGCAGATTACGGCCATCGTGAGCGGAGCGCAGGCAGCCGAGAAGGATCGCTGGCGTACCGAGACTCGCATGCTACAGCAAGACTGTTGACGTTCCGTACTTTTGTATGGATCGACGTTGGTCTGCTGGAAACACAGATTAGTACGCAAGAGATATAGATAAAACAAGACGAATGAGTTGCGCATACTACACTTTAACCCTTTCAGCTCTGAAATTTTTATTTTTGTCGGATACTTTTTAGTACGTATTTTCCTAATAGTTAGGACCTCAGAAGATCACAAACCAAAAATTTAGCCAGTGGTGTAAGTTCAAGAGAGTTGTAAGCTGGGCTAGTTGGTATGTATTCGTAGTAATAAACAGCGCGAGAAAAACTAGACACAAAAGGGAAGAACAGCAAAAAAAAAAAAAAGGAAGCGCTCGTCCCGTGTTGTTCTTCCCTTTGGTCTTTAGTTTGTTTTTTTTTCGCGCTGTTTATTACTATGGTGTAAGTATTTATGGATTTACAGACATGACCTCAAATTAAGCCATCAGGGCTCAGTGGTCATGAAATGAAAGAAATAGCTTTTTTTAGGGGCGAAGCTCCCCGCCGTCGCGTCTCCCGTATCATTCAATAGATGGCGCTGTCCCATAGAGATGTGTGCAATATGTGTGCAAAAAAAGAAAGAAAAAGGAAGAACAAAAGAAGAGAAAAAAGAAGAAAAAACAGAAAGAAAAGCAGCGGCACCCTGCACGCTAGATGGCGTGCAGTAATCAAAGCGGCGTATCGCTTTGATTACTGCTGGGCAAAACCACTGAACATTTCACGGTGTAACCATGATTGCTTCAGGAGCTTCGCCCAAGCTCTTCATCATTCACCCGTGGATATGCTGTAATTTTTCATTCTTGCTGCTCACTAGAGTACACAAAATCTGAACCAACGTCGTGTGAACCAACGTGAATTGTGAATTACGTGTGTTATTCATAATTATGTACATATTTTGCGTCTAACTGCTTGACTTCTGGAAAAAACGCGATGTTTTGATGGCACTTTATGTTCGCATTTTGTTATGTGATGTATGACTGGTTATTCATGTGTGTACGCTGGTGATCGGCGCTTTGTCAGGCTTTCTTCGCCTTTACGCCGATCCCCTAGGCAACTATGCATACTGGTTGTCTGAAATAAATATGATATTTGGAAGTGTGGAAGTCCCTTAAACAACTTCAGGACTTCGTCCCAAAAACGGCGCTTACCCGCCTCAGCTCGCCCGCGTCGGCGTCACCCATGACTTCGGTCAAGCTTCTTCTTCTTTGCGGCTCCCAACTCCACAAAAATGTCACAATGGTGGTATCGGTCGCAGTGGGGATCGTACTCCACCAACAATTAGCATTTTTGGTTTCATTTCCGAGGTGCTAGGGGAAATTTTGCGTGGTGTCGTCAATTGACGACGCCAGGGCCGAAAGGGTTAAGAAAAGAAAGACTCATTCGACTCTTTTTTGCTACATATGTGACTCTCACAGGCATAACTCTCTGAAGAGACACGCTAACTCTCTTTTGAAGAGTCGTCCATCCCACGACTCTCGTAAAGAGGGTCAAGTGTCTCTTTAAAGAGAGTTATACATGTGAGAGGCACTTATGTAGCAAAAAAGAGTAAAATGACTCTTTCTTTTTTTCTTAGAGTGTAAGGTTGAATGCTCTTTCAGGTCGCAAAGGAAACGTGGGTCGTATGAACTTCACCTCGCGGCTATCTATCTATCTATCTATCTATCTATCTATCTATCTATCTATCTATCTATCTATCTATCTATCTATCTATCTATCTATCTATCTATCTATCTATCTATCTATCTATCTATCTATCTATCTATCTATCTATCTATCTATCTATCTATCTATCTATCTATCTATCTATCTATCTATCTATCTATCTATCTATCTATCTATCTATCTATCTATCTATCTATCTATCTATCTATCTATCTATCTATCTATCTATCTATTTCAGATTCTTCTCACCTTCGGTACTTTGGTTTAGTTCCTGTTTTAGTTTCTCTTAGTTCTTTTAGTTTTTTTAGATAAAACAACTAAGTTTTATCTTGTCCTAAACTCATTAATTCTAGCGTTACCTAGCCTAGCTAGAATTTCCAGCGCGCGACAATATTTAAAAATTCGCATCTTCATCGCTTTTTTGTTTGTTTGTTTTTTTACTACAGGAACATACTAGCACACTTCCTGAAGAAAAAAATAAACGTGAAGACCTACCGGAGGGTTTCTTTGTGCTTTTGATATTGGCAATTTCTCGGCACTTAGCCTCACCCTGCGTGGCACGAAATGCCTACGCTCATTGGTCCTCGAGATCACGAGAGAGAAATTCAAGAACACAAAAGAGTGCCACACACAAAGGCTTGCGGCTCGTTCCTTACATTTTGGAAGCGGCGCTGAGTAACAAAACGCCCGCACCTAAACAAATATGCGTTAAGAATAGCACAGATTTGTTATTCAAGTGCTCGTGAAAGGCGCGAATATTTACGAAAGTGAGCTTTTCTTGGAATCACTCTAAAGTGTTGTGGAAAAGAAATCATCGCAATTTCCCGGGAACTGCACTTGAAGCATTGAGTACAAAGCAGTATTTCTTTCGGCGAGACTCGAAGTCACCCGCGCAGTTTGCCGAACGCGAAAACTTGGCGTGCTCTAGATTTTTTGAAACATTTTATTTCACTTCGTTGCGAAATAATATTGTACAGTTGGACACGAATTACATGAATTAAGAAATACGGCCTTTTTACCAGTATTATAATAAATATTTTATTCCGCTTGCGACAAGATAGTAATGATAATTGCCTTAGTTTTACTTGCCAAAACCACGATTATGAGGGACGCCGTAGTGGAGGGCTCCGGAAATTATGACCGCCTGGGGCTCTTTAACGTGCACTTAAATATAAGAACACGGGTCACTGGCATTTCGCTTCCCTCGAAATGCGGCCGCCACGGTCGGGATTCGATCCCGCGACCTTCGGGTCAGTAGTCGAACAGACCACTAGACCACCGCGGCGGGTGATAAGAAAGGATTGGGATTAGTTTAAAATAATTGTCGCAAACACAGCTGCAGGTTGGACAAGTTCGAGTTTATTAACCTTTTATCATGCGCGATAACATGATTACGGATGATTATCATATCCGGAGGTCCCATATTTATCAAACTGTCAGGGAGACACCCTAATGCTAAACACATGCATGTCAAGTGCAAATTGCCGCATAAGATAAAATGAACTCGATATTGCCAGCAACAATGGTTGAAAAATCCCGCCCTTCTTTCATAAATCAGCCCCCTGGGTTAAAGAAGTGGTGCCACGAAATTTGTGGCTTGGCGCTGTAAGCGTTTCCTATAGCTCCAGGAAGCATGATGCACGCACCAAGATTCATGTATTCTCGCTAAATAATTTATTATCGCCTTTTGATGTGGACAACTTTCGGTTTCGGTTTCTGGGCGCCGAGGTTGGGCAATGACGTAGAGGTGTAGGGGGCTTGGTCACGTTACCACGCAAGGCTCTGACGCACTTAGCGAGGAAGCGATCAAAACTCGGCGAGTGATGCAGCAACCGATGCTTTGCCGGAACTAGAATATATTCTAGTTCACTACAGCCGGTACGTACGTTGCGGAGGTGGCGGAGGTCCGGAGGTCACTCACGTCATTACTGCAGATCTGGTGTGACGTCACTACAACTTTCGTTGCCCATCCTGCAGAGCTATGTCAGAGTTGGCGCGCTAGCGATGGGTCTCGATCGAAAGAATGGGCATTTCGGTACACTTTGGAAGTGAATAAAAATATATTCTAAACGTTTGCTGTGTCCGACACTTCGTGTGGAGTGTCCTTGCATGCAGAGGAAACCCACAGCAGGCTTGTTATAGCCTCGAAATTTGATGGCACCACCCCTTTATTGGGTTACGAAGGCTTACAAAAATTAGGAGCCCTCGCCCTGTCGGGAAAGCGGGGGCAAGAGAATCTGGGCGTGTGTGCCTCACCAACGACTTTCTTTCTTTCTTTCTTTCTTTCTTTCTTTCTTTCTTTCTTTCTTTCTTTCTTTCTTTCTTTCTTTCTTTCTTTCTTTCTTTCTTTCTTTCTTTCGCCTTGCGCAATGCTCCCGCCTAACTTTTTCCTTCCTCCATGCCGGAAACTGGACCGTCATCCACGTGCTTAGCAGTGCAACACTTCAGTTGCCACAGGCAATAACGACGGTCATGCGATCACATCCAGGAAATAATGAAATGTGGCAACGTGAAATGACAAGTCACCTCAACAACCTCGATAAAATACCAGATTTTCGTATCAGTGACGGCTGATCGGCTACAAGGCCACGATCGAGAGACCATCAGTTATTGGAGGACGGCGCATGCAAATGCGCGTATGACCGGCACACCTTCGAAGGCCTTATTTGCATACACCCGCGTTTCTGTACGCTCGCGGACGCTGGTTTTTTTGGCGGTCACAGCTACACAAAAAAAAGAATAATATTTGTGAGGCAATACGAGGTTCGCTTGAAAAAGTAAAAGTAATATACACAAAAAAAGAAGCCATCAAGGCGTCCTTTTTTGTCGGTTCCTTTCCGCCCGCTTGACAGGTGTTTGTGAAACAACAATAAAAATGTAACATATTTTTTTGCCTTCTTTTCTTGAGTGCGAAGTCGTATGCGAGGTGAGTGCGCGCCACGAGGAATGGGCCCGTTTTTATGTGGATGCAAATGCGACAGAATGGCGTCAGCTATGTCTTATGTTCGGGATAATTTACGCACTCGCTGAGACGCCCGCGGGAGGGCTGCCACATGCAAATTGCTGCCGTGGTCGAGACATATTTTGTAGAAAATCAGCCAGTTCAACGCCGTGAAAAGCCGTCGGACAGTGAAGCTCTAAGCGCGCGAGTGTATGCGTGATCGAGCATAATCGTGATCTTGAGCATCATTACAATCATCATTTGGCATCATCATCGTCCTCATCATCATTCTGTTTAGTTTATTCCTTTATTCACTCCCTCCTCTGGTGACGTGACATGCATGACGCCCTACTACTACTACTACTACTACTACTACTACTACTACTACTACTACTACTGCTGCTGCTGCTGCTGCTGCTGCTGCTACTACGACCACGACGACGACGGCACAGACCACAGAGTAGATTAAGACAGCTTCCTATAAAAAAAAGCGACTAAAATACAAAAGAAAAGAATGTAGCTCTGCCGTCCTCGAGGTTGAAGATGAGCCGTAGGTCAGCGTTGAAGGGGCCCTGCGACACTTTTCCAAGTAATCGTCGAATGGCATCATTAAAAGGGCTAATTTACTCACGAATCCACTGCTGCAAAATTTTTAGAATCCGTCAAGCACAAGCGGAGTTACAGAGATTTGCCGCATGCTTCAAGCGCATTCTCTCTCCTTTCTCACCAGCGAGCGCGCAGAAAGCTCCTCAGGGGGGGGGGGGGGGGAGGGAATGACAAGGGGGCAAGGATATGAGTCCGTTCGTCAGCGCGCGTCATGAGCGTTAGCACTTTTTTTTTTCAACACGCGGCTTACTTTCAGTGATCGCGAGTGCTCGAACGGGCCCGTGGCGGCATCCCGCGGCGGCCACGGTAACTATGCAGCTCACGATGCTCAAATCAGCCAATGGCCGTGGACTTTGGGTTTATAGCATCGTTTGTCGAGGGAAGTGGGAACGATTTCTAGCTGACTTTGAGAAATATTTGTAAATTCCAGGCCGCGTGCTGCGCTATAGTGTTTGGCTCGCGTGTTCTCAGGAGACTCGACTCGGGAGACGGAAGGTGCAATCTTCACCTCTTAGAGGAAACGAAAGTAGTTTAAACGACAGAAAGATGATCTAGTTGTTAAGCATAGGCGTGCGCACAAGGGAAGGGGGAGCCCCCCTCCCCATAATCAGGTAAGGAGGGCGCCAAGTTAGCCCCATATCTTTACTCAGTCGGGCGTGTTCCGTCATTGTTTAATGTGCGAGGATATGGCTATGTAGGTTCCTGACTATAATGCGGTCGAGGATCCTGATGTTGCATCCGAAATACGGTTTACTTCCCACATTTAAATCCGTAAAGGGGGGCGGGGGGAGGGGCTCTGCGGTGAAATTCCACCCACTCCCTCCCCTCCAAAAGGAGGACCCTGCGGATGATTGTGTTGGTAAGAATCCATCGTCAATGAAGGGGTAAGGCGTGTAAACACGGACACAAGAGAATAGAACAACAGAACAAAAACGATGTTGGTGTTGTCTTGTTCTCTTATCTTGTGTCCGTGTTTGCACAACTTACCATAGTTTATAACGAAAGTATTCATCACTGTAACAGTTTTTTTAGTTGGATTATCTGCGCTGTGCTTTCGGAATGGAGCGATCAACAGTGCCTGAACAAAAGAAAAACTTATAGGGTCATTCGTGTATCGGCCGGAGTCGACTCGAAACGAATTACATCTTCTTCTTTTTCTTTCAAGTCGATGCACTGACTTCGAAGGTTTTCTGCAACTAACGTAATTTTTCAGTGCCTCCAGGATCGGAGGCATTGTAAGCTTTCTGCACCTCAGCTTGTTTTGCGCTGCCTCCGGGAACGGCCCACCTTTGACCAAGCAATGATGTCATGTGGTGACGTCACCATGTGACTTTCATTTCATTTTCGTTTCATTTTATTTCCTTAAAGACCCCTCTTGGGGGTGTTACATAAGGAGTGGATATATATCTAAATTGTACAAATAACCACATATGTTAATTGCGCGACAGGTGATGTGTTACACTTAGCAGGAATAAAGTCGGGCAGGTAGTGGCGGCAGTGCTGTGGGAAGCGACGACATGTTTACGTCATATGGTGACGTCATCAAGCGGGGGGACGCCGACGGAGACGCCGACGCGGGACGCCGGTCAATTTTCGCGTTTGATGAGACATGCAAGGCTTTCGCCTCAAAACTCGAACGCGTATGGTGACCGTAAATGTAGAATGACATATTAATAACCATGTCCGTGACCATGACCATGACCGCTCGATACAATATGATGTATCGAGCGGTCACAGCTATACTTTCATAAACGCCTAATAGATTTCGCCTTAAGTCTATTAGCTTTACTTAAGGGACCACAGTTACTTTTTTTTAAAGCCAGGCTCGTTTAAATGGGACATATTCCGGGAACTGTCCCGTCTCCTCTGCTACCTCACTGAGAAAGGAAAAGAGAGGAGTTGATTTAAGCGACCCAGAGTGACGGCGTCTGCCTTTTAAAGAGGAAAAGAGAGAAAGCCGACAGGAGGCAACATGGCGTCGCGTCGAAGACACGTTGTAATGAGTGAAATACACCTGCGACGGCGGCGGAAGCAGTCACCTTCTGCTTCGCGCTGGCAGCCGCTCACAAAGGCGTCGTGCGCGGCCCGAAATAGGAACGAATGAGACCTTGTTCGCGGGTCTTTACTTCACGCCAATGCACGCTCGCGCAACCACTGTGGCAGCGCGGCATAGAAGAGCGAGCAAGAAGAGAGGTTTGGACTCGAGTGCCATTGTTGTCGTGTTTGTTTGTTTTGTTTGTGTAATTCTCGTTTTTCTTGTCGTGTAACGTCGACGGCTTGTGGAACTTACCGAACGTGAGGCGTTTGTCGGGAGGGAGTGGTTATGGACAAGTGTGGTTTGTGAGGAGCACATTCCTGAGCGCAACCCGCACTGCCGAGGACCTGACTCTGGGGAGGCGAATGCCATTGTGAGCCCATCGGGATTTCGAGCCGCGGCTTCGCTCATGCAACATCGTGGCTTCATGTGAAGACGGGAAGGTAACTAAAGTGCCGATCCAGGAGGAGACTCAAGACAAGACAAGCCGGGACATCAACACCGTCGAATACGGTTGTCTACGCTTCTTGTCGGAATCGCATCAACCCGTAAGCTCTTGCATTGTTCAGCCAAGCTTACTTGGTTTTCATAGATGTAGATCAGCGGTCACAAACACGCGGCCCGCGGATCTTTCGATAGCGGCCCGGCCCGCACATGACTGTCTTCGTCCCATATATCCAATTTCTTAAGTATGTTCATGAGCTACATAGAAGCTACATAGCTACATTGACCGGTCTCAAGTATTTGTTTTCGTAAGGCGCTCCATACGGTCACCATGCATGTGTTGAAACATAGCCGTGGAACAAAAACTCGGTATTTCAGAATCGGCGTCCAGTCAGTTTGGAGATCAGTATTGCTGTTCCGCAAATCCTGACGCGAAATCCCCTTCATAAATGACCCATATACGAGATAGAGTAAAGGCCTTCTTTCAAATGGCAACGTTAGCTGGAATCTTATACAAGAACTTTCACCCTGCTTTACTTATTTTCTTTTTTTTTTTACTGTGCCGGCCCTTGTGGGACTAAATTTCGTGACTGCGGCCCGCTAGGTGGGTGATATTGAGACAAAATTCGTAAACAAAATTCGTTGCTGGGCTAGCTGGTTCATAATGTTAAACACTGGATAGCGCGGATTTGACACAGGACAGATAAATTCCTGTGCATCAATGTTCTGTCTCTGCCCTGTGTCTAAACCGCGCTATCCAGTATTTAAGATTATGAGTTTGAGACCCCTGAAGATCAATAACAGGTGTTGACAACTAAATATTTCGGTCCACATGGAAGCTTTCCTCTTTCGGTACTCGTGTATTTCTGATTAGAAAATGCGTGGCTGCTTTTCTGGGAGCGGTACGCTGCAGCTACATATTTATTGCGTAGAGCTATTTCTTTCCGAGAGTACAGACTTCTGGGCTAGTTGGTTCCGTGCATGCATTCAATGGAGCCATAGCGCTGAAAACACCGGAACCAAGTACAGGACGTGCGCGGACATCAAACAAATGTCCCGTCTCCTTCCTTGGTCCCTGTGTTTTCAGTGCTATGGCTTTTTTTTTATTAAGTGTGTTTAAGGAGAGGTTGGTGCCTAGGCATGGCTCCGGCTACTCCTCTTCCATTACGTAATAATTTGCGTCATGAAGTTATCAATAACAATAAAGTAATGCAAAATTTACGCACGACAATGTCCACTCACAAAAACAATGTTAACGCATCAACAAAAACGTTCACACACAAGAAACGTTCTAGCTCTACAGAAGAGGTCATCTTACCGTTCTTTACAGAAGGTGATCGCTCAACACTCACTCGGCAGTCGTCCGCACTTTAAACGCAGCTGTCATGAAACAAGAGAGACGACGAGAAACATGCGCCCAGAAGTACCTGGCGATAATTAACAATGGTAGCAATAATTGTTTATGTGAGTCAGTATCCTTCTGATATTCCTGATTCTTCTAAAATCTGTACTGGTGTGCGGGAAGCGATGTTTTCAAGGAGGAGGAAGGAAATGAAGGAAAGGCAGGGAGGTTAACCAGACGCGCGTCCGGTTTGCTACCCTACGCTGGGGGGAAGGGATGAAGGGATTAAAAGAAAGAAAGAAGAGGGAAGAAGGCACTGTCAGGGTACATATGCACCTGTCCATTGAATGCCTACAAGCGGTCGTTTAAGCCGGTCGATTTTAAAAACAGCAGTAATGCTCGCGTCGCTTTGCTGGCCTGCGATGCAAAGGGGCACGATCCGAGGATCTTCTCTTCGGAAAACGGTCTGTCGTCTAACTTATTCAGCACATCGCGCAGAACGTTTCGTTCGTTCACAAAACGTCCACAGAAACACAGTAGATGTTCTATCGTTTCGTTGCTATTGCACGAGTCACATTTTGAGGTGTCTGCCATTCCTATGTGAAAAGAGTACGCCTTCGTGAAAGCTACTCCTAACCACAAGCGGCACAGTAAAGTTGCATCACGGCGGGGGAGGTGCGATGGAACTTGGAGCTTCCTCGATGGGTCTAGTTCATGCAGGCGACGGTTCCAGACATTGGAGTCACTCAACCAAGTTTGCGTCATGGTGTCAGCGAACGAGCGCAGACCCCTTGCAGCGTCTGTCAAGAATTTCTGTTGACCATGTGCCCAAAACTTTTGCTTGTGATAGTGGCTGTCTATCCAACCTATTTAGTTTTTCTTCATTGAATTATTTCGCTCCGACCTCCGTGTGATCCATTACTCATCTCGTTTGACTTACTGAGCAGCTACGTCAGTTAGCACGCTCTTGAGCTTGATCTAGTTAAATCTTCACGATGTTCTGGTTAGTGCACACGTGTCCCGGTTTGTCGTCTACGTTAATAACGCGTACAGTCTACACAAGAAGTTTAGGCACCATGAGACGCATGAAGAAAGCTGAACATTCCCGCTACTTCGGAAGGCAGCCATGAATTTAGTTTTCCGGCCGATTCCAAAACTCGCTAACATGTAGTGCGCAGTTCGACTGAACACAGTCTCAAATTATTGGGTATTCGATGTTTTATTCTTTTTTTTTTCAGACCTAGTTGTCTCTAAACTTTTTACGCCGACTGCGCTTGCTGAGGTAACTTCGTTTATTGTCTGTTGTGAAGTTAACAGTCTGGGGAGTCGCTCCAACGCCGCCTACATGTGAGCTGAATGATGTTGTTTTCACGTGAGCTTAAGCGTACATTGTTTAAAAAAAAGTGGTAAAAAAGGTAGTAACTGCAACGTGTTTGCTACCCCCTTGACACGTTTACTACTTTCCGCTAACGTTTTCTACTTTAGAGGTAGTAAATATTGCCGTTACTACTTAGCGTGTCAGGGCTAGTAGAGGTTACTAGTTGTGTACGTGACGAGTTAGTGAACGTTACTACTCATATCGGTTGCGGTATGTTGAGCTGTAATTGTGAAAGGGCTATGAATAACGTAAAACTATAACGCCAAACTATAATTTTCTTAATCATGTTGGAAAAACAGATTTGTGCTACGCCATGGCACACGTCTATGCAAATAGTGAGGTATAGAAGTCCGGGTCGAAAACATCAAGTGTAAGTCTCAGTTCATAGTTATCTCACCTATACAACGTGTGCTACCCCAAATTAGGGCTGTATATGTCCTTATTCGGGCTGCTGTTAGAGTGTGTGCCGCCTAGAAGCCTTGGCATTCTGTGGGTGCCTATATGTGTGTGTGTGTGTTGTCGTTAATGGTTCGTTCATACCCCTGTGTATTTACCAAGGTAATCACATGAAGAGACAATACCATACGGTGTCGCTTTTTTATTAGAGCTTCTCAGGGCATTTAAGTTACTAACTTTGTATTACTACTTTCCTCTATGAGTAGTGTCGTGGTAGTAAAGTTACTAACTTGGCAGTTACTACCTTCACTTGCTGCATGAGTAGTAAACGTCGTGACAGGCGCTGACTGCTTCAAAGTTAGAAGTACCACCACTTTTTTTAAAGAGGGTAGCGTCTTTTTAAAATGGGCACAAAGTATGAACCAAGATAGGACGTTTTTCGTCAACAGCAGCATGACGACATAACACCGTTAGAAAGGTGAACCTGCGGTCATTACTGTAGCAAACGTGAACTCCTCAGGTTGTGTTGATTGACGAGAGGACTATATGGGTAGCAGGCCCGTAGCCAGAAGGAGTGCCCTAGGGGACCCCCCCCCCCCCCCCCCCCCCCCGAAGTATCGATGGAGGTCGTGGGCGCGTCCCGCAGACGAGGCTCCCTAGGGGGCCATCGCCTCCTCAGGACCAAATAAAGTTATTCAGTCATTCAGTCAGGGGAGTGTTCTACCGAAAGTAAGTGATGAAAATAGGTGTTTTTCTAAAATAGTCAAAGTCTTCAGCAAACCGTAAGTACTTTTTTCTCGGCTAATGTAAACATTACGCATATTAAAGGGGTCATGAAGCACCCCTTGGGCTTGTTGAAAAAACACATCCTGCGGAAAGCTGACACGGCTATGAACTGCTCTGCCAAATGTTACAGTCGTGCGCGCCGCGTAAAGGCCACAAGCGGAGCGCGAAGTTGCCGTTTCCTCAAGCGCCCTCTTTTCAAACAGAGGCCGGTTCTCACTCTCGTCGGTGGGCGGGGCGTCTGCCCGTTTACGTCGCGGATCTGCCTGTTTACGTCGCAAGAGACATAGCATGCTTATTGGCCGACAGGCGACGTAAATTGAGAGCGGCGTTCGGATCAGATGCGCTTCTTGCCGCGGGGTGCCGCCACTTGCCGGCGCCGCACTCCTCAGTAAACGGTAGCCGCAATCGCGCAAGCGAATCACAGCGGGAGAGCGATCGCGTTTCATGACGCGCGCTGACGTGACTTCGTTCCCCCGTGCCATCCCTCCCTGTCTAGCTTCCAGTGCGCTCGTCGGCACGAGAAAAGAGAGAAAGCGCTGGGAGCGTGCGCCAAACCCCCGTAACTCCGCTCATTCTTGACGGATTCGAGAATTTTTTGCCGCAGTCGATTCGGAAGGCAGTAAACTCCGATACTGAGGTCAATAGATCATTACTAGGAAAAGTGGTCCATGACCCCTTTAAGAAATAAAGGTTTGTCGTTACTACCTAAAACATTATGTTTGCTGAGAACGATGTCTGAATTCCTGATGAAATTTGCTAGGGCATTCAAATTTCCCACCTAAAACTAGCGACACAAACGTGTGTTTGTATGAACAAATCAACGATCTGAATCACTCGAGAAGGGTTTGACGTCGCTGAAATTAGTAAGCGTTATTGGATGGAGCCAATGAAGCTGTTATGCAAATCCTCTCTGTGGGTTGCAGCGATGGCTGAGGGTGGAGCTGAAGTTCTCTTTTTAGGTTGTTACTTGTAACCTACTTTAGCAACCAAGGTTCACAGAGCATCCAAGCAATGTAATCGTAGTAAAATTGCCGATGTCAAACGAATTCTTGCACAAGCCACACACATTACGTCTTTTTAGATTGAACGCTTTTAAGCGCCGTTTCTGGGCACATTTATTATGTGTAAACACTATTGTGGCGCGGTCGTTTATACTGTAGTACCGGAAATAGCAATGTATATTTCCACTTATGTGTAATTTTTTTACATTGTTGTGGTTATTGACAACTTCTGTAAACTCTTACGCAAGCAGCAGAAATAGACGGAGCCACGCCTTGGCATCAACCCATTCTTTTAAATACATTTATAATAACAAAGAAAGACAGCGTGAAGTGTTAACATTTTTAGCACTGAGTTCATTTTGCCTCTCAGACTGCCTAGACAAAGCTTTAGGTGCCTTGTGCGGTGTCGTTAATGTCACCATCATAGGCTCATTAAGAGAAGAGAGAATCAAAGTCAAAGTTTCATTTTTAAATTTCGCGACGAAATCTCCCCACGTGACGTCACGGATTTCAATATGTTTCATTCGTATTTCGGCCACACTGGCTCAACGAAATTTTCTGAAACTTGCTATGCTAAGTCTCTGGCACCCTCAGAGGACAATGTACTTCATGTTCACCGATTATGAACTACGTAGGCCCTAGTAGACGCTGTCAAAATCTATGACATCGCAGCGATTGGTGCGAGAACATCAATGTGGTGTCGCTGCCCGCATTTCCTTCTTGCGCGTTTTCTCGCTTACCAAGCATCTTATCGCAGAAAACGTGGTGTTTTTTTTTGGTATTGTGAAAAAGTAATTTACTAATACGAGAAGAATCGTTTTTTTCTCCTTAGTGTCCCTTTAAAGAATAAAGCGCGAGTGATTTTCTTCTTACACCTGCTGTGTAGACCCCAGCGAGCTGGGCAGGCCGGGCATATGTAAATCATTCAAGGTAGAGTGAACGACTCCTTTCAAAGGCCAGCCTAAATTTCCTTTTCGACAGGTACAGCAGCCGTTACTCCATGAGTGAGTGATTTACGCGATCCATAAAGTGCCAACGAAATCATCGTACTTGTATGCATACGGATGAGTGCGCTTTTTTCTTTTTTTCAATGCACAGTGGGCAATTTTGCGCTCGTTTGTGCAAGTAAGAGTGAAATCGCTAAAGCTTCTCTTCAAGAGGGGATCCCACATAAAGGAGAGCATACTACAGCTGGTCTGGTAGCAAAAAAAAAATCTTCGAGCTGTATACCACCTCAAAAGACAAAGCCAGCTTGCGAAAGACAAAGAAGTGCTGGTAATAAGTAACATCCTAAATAAGGTATTGATTTCTCCCAACTTACTACGTCAATTTTATAGAAAAACTTGTCTATATACAGTTGACACAGAAGTCGTGTTCTCCTGAAGTTTTTTAAAACCCACAGTGATTTTACAAGGAAACTTGTCATGAACAATACTCGCTTCGCGCTTGTAAATTTCGCTCATGAGTTTAATTTTACAAAATACTTCGTCAATGCAAGAGAAATATAAATTACAGATAAAATTAGACGAGCCACACTTGTCGTTCAGCGTTGGGGGAATAGGACGAATAAACTGCCCAAATATTTTTCTGCAGTAACTATGGTGGACTTGCGTGCGTAAGCGTTGTGTGCTGCCTGCTCATCTCCGTCGTTTTTGATACCGTACACGCTTGAAAGGCTCGGGGTGCGAGTCCCAGTACATTTCGGAGGCCACAGGTTCGATACCCTACACGTACGCATGGAAAATTGGGGCAAGCTGGATTGTCCGATATTTTACACGCTTGGAAGAGTCAACGGGTTCGGGTTATGTGCACTTTAGAGGTAGGGGGTTCGATACTATGCATGCTCAGATGGCAGAGTGCTCAAAGAAGCCCCGAAAGGTACGGTAAGCCGTGGATTCGAGTCGTTCTGGATCACTATACACCACTATATGTGTCTATCGCCTATTTCCTGTCTGCCTTCCCTTACACATCCCGCAGTGCAGAATATCAAATTCGAATATTCATCTTTAGGTTATAACCACCCTGCCTTCTGCATCTATCTATCTATCTTAGAGCTGTGCACGGGCCGTATTTCCGAGCCCGAGCCCGGCCCGGGCCCGCTGACTTTGTCGAAGGCCCGCCCGAGCCCGACGGCAAAGGGCTGCGAGCCCGCCCGGCCCGGCCCGACGTAAGAAAACACAATCCCGGGCCCGGCCCGGCCCGGCCCGGCTTTTTGAAGGTTCGCTGCGAAAACAAAACATTGTTTTCCGGTAATTTGGCATTTTATTGAGCATATCAAATATGATCAAACGACACACGACGAACAGTCTCTATTACACAGATTACAAAATACAAGGAGACGGCCTCATGCCAGCAACAATGGAGTTCGCTCGCCAAAGCCGTCACGTGTACGGGGTATGTCCATGCAAGCGTCAGCTTGCACGAAGGCGATCTACGTCGGGTCGTTCGTCGCTGTCGCGTGCATTTTCACTCATGGGATTTGGCCGTAAATCTAACGCGAACAGTCGCGTGGCGCCGTCATTAGCTCAGGTGGTGTTACTTCCCTGTTTGTCGGAGTGCAACAGAGGCAGTGCTTTACCTGCTCTCTTTTTGTTTAAAGTAGGGAATGGAAAGGAAAAGCGGTAAAGGGCGGTCGCGGAAAAGGCGCTGTGTGCGTGCTGGAAAACAATTCCCGCTCATTCTCTATATTTCGGGCTTGAGTCGGGCTTTGCGCCGGGCCCGAGCCCGGCCCGATAAAACTCCAAGTAGCCCGAGCCCGGCCCGGGCCCGAGGTGAAAGTACGTCGGCCCGCCCGAGCCCGGCCCGCGGGCCGGGTCGGGCTCGGGCTTTCGGGCTACCCGGAGCCCGTGCACACCTCTAATCTATCTATCTATCTATCTATCTATCTATCTATCTATCTATCTATCTATCTATCTATCTATCTATCTATCTATCTATCTATCTATCTATCTATCTATCTATCTATCTATCTATCTATCTATCTATCTATCTATCTATCTGTCTGTCTGTCTGTCTGTCTGTCTGTCTGTCTGTCTGTCTGTCTGTCTGTCTGTCCAAAAAATTAGTGCATATTCCACGTTACCGCTGCCCTTTTCATGCGCAGAGCCATGCGGAGACGCCCAACCCGTGACAAGGCCTGAGTCGACAAGTTTCTAGGGCACCACAAGAATCAAACGAGTTGGGGCGGCGGCTTTTGTAACAGTGACAAGAATCGACAGCCATGAACTCTGTAATCTTTCTGGCGCTGACCATTGCGTCTTCAACGCTGCTGCTAAACCGGGTGGCGTGCCAGATTGAGTGCGACTTGAAGAGTTGCGAAAATCAGTGCATGTCACTCAATGCCTGGCGGTGGAGTTGCGAGGGGGAAGGCTGTCTTTGTACGTTTCATCTGGACGATGCGAAGGCTCTGTGCGAGAAAGGTGGCGGAATTGCCGGCGGAAGCGGTGGCGGAAGTGGTGGTGGGGGTGGAAACGAGCCTGACAAGAAGAAAAAGGACCAAGAGCACGATTACGATGATGATTATGACGACATATTTTACGACGACAACCATGATGGCGGCTCAAGAGAAACTGGAAGACCCCCTGGTGGTCAAGGCGGCGGCAAGAAGACCACGAAGACTCCCGGTCTGTAGGAAAAACTTCAATTTACTTCATTATGGTTAAAGCAGCGCAGACAACATAGACCAAGAAAGTACGAAAGTAGGGGAATTGTCCGAGGGGCTAGTTTTTCTGTTATAGACAACTAATGAAACCGACAGAAAATTAAGCCAAGGAAAGCAGAGGGAACATTTTTTGTGGTTTCTTAACTGTATTGCAATGATTCTCACTTAAATGGAACGAAATAAAAGCGGGAAAAAATCCCCCTTTCCGTCGGTGGGATCGAAACCCGCAACCTTCGTATTACGTGGAATTGTCGGTTTCATTAGTTGTGTATAGATCAAGAAAGATACACAACACGCACTTACTCGCAACTGAAAGGTTTATTAAAAAAAAACATAAACAGAAGGTGAACTCTAATGAATTGCGCAGTCGAAGCCACGTAGAAAACTTGTCAACTTGCAAAAACGCAAAAAACAACAACAAAATAGTCGAATAAACAAACTTAACATCTTGCAACAGTATAAAAAGATGGCGCATAAGAATGACAACATATCTTCACAAAATGCCTTCAAAATCCCAGTAACCAAAAAATATGTGTACCCCGCCTCCAAGAAACTGATCTCGCTTCGCGATAAAGTCACTGAATAACAACTGACGCAGATTTCACCAGCATTCTTAATGAATTTTTAACTGGAATTTTGAAGGCATTTTTGAGCATGTGTTGTCATTCTTATGTTCTACCTATTTTTAATAATGCAAAATGAGTTTGCTTAGTCAACCATTTCATTTTTGTTTGCAAGTTGGCAAGTTATCTACGCAGCGCCGACTGCGCAGTTCATTTGAATTTACCTTCTTTTTATGTTTTTTCTAATAATTTTTTCAGTTGCGAGTAAGTGCCTGTGGTGCATCTTTCTGTGTCCGTGTTGTTTGCGCTGCTTTAACCATAATAGAACCATATCAACTAGCCCAGTTGTCGACTTTTTATTTATTTACTAAGGCGTAAGGCCTCGCATGTCTCATGCGAGAGTGACCGCTCTCGCCGTTTAGGCAGTGGTACGTATGAGTGGTCAGATGAGAAGCCTTATTTTTCCGCCGAAGAAGCAGTATTGTTTATGTAATGAAGTTCTAGATTTTACAAAGTACGTTTTAGGTCTTACATACTTCGTTGACGCGTCATGCCGCGGTGGTGTGACCACACGTACGCGTGGCAGCGAGTCAGCGCGTGGCGTGTAGACTAGGCGCCGCGCCCTGTCTCTAGGAAGAGAGAGGGATCACAGCTTCGTGTAGCCGCGCGTCCTCTCCCTCAATAGGGAGAGGGTGAGACGCCGAGTTTACACGCCACGCGCTGACGCGCTGCAATGAGTACGTGCGGTCAGGCCTTTACGGCGCTCGCCTGCTGACCCGAAGGTCGCGGGTTCGATTCCAGCCGTGGCGGTCGCATTTCGAAGGAGGCGAAATGCTAAAGGCCCGTGTACTGTGCGATCTCGGTGGACGTTAAAGAACACCGGACGGTCAAAATTTCCGGAGCCCTCCACTATGACGTGCCTCATAATCATATCGTGGTGTTGGCACGCAAAGATATTATTACATACTTCGTTGACGCGATGTTCTGTTTCACGTCCTTCAGAGCGTCCTCAGTGATAGTTGTCAGTAGACAAAATGTACTTCAAGGAATTACAAGAATCCTTGCTTTCAGCAACGCAAGTAACGCATTTGATTTTGACGAAACGACCAAAACATGTTTTTACAGTTGCTGAAGGATATTTGTGCAATTAGAAATTTGACTCAACCACTAGCTTCACGAACATCCCGAATTAGTTAAGCGCTTGCTATCTTACAATTATTCACACTTGCTGAAGCCCTGCGTACGCCAACATACCGTAGACAAACTTGTAGGCTGATTGTGTAATTGCACCAGTGGCATAAATCGACAAAAATCGCAAGAGGGTACACATCTTGCAATGGCGACCATTTCATCTTTATGAATATAAATTTTGTTTCTAACCATTTAGCAATTAAAACAGCGCATTGATTTAAAACACAAAACGAGTGTTACTTTTTTTAAAATAACACGATCACAGTCGAGCAATCGGATTCATAGATCATGGTTAATGGCTTCCGCCAAATCGTCTGCATGAATAACGGTAGGTGATCGGGGATTCTTTAGTTACTTTGCATATTAAAGCGCAGCGGAGCGAAACATTTGCGGCACGTCAACCCGTAGCATTTCAGACAGCTCGTGCTATACAGCGCCTCTTGAAACGAAAAGCGAATTTTCGCCTTTGTAGTTCGTTTTCGCTCTTTAGAAGGGCTTCAGATTTCAGGGTTTCAGATTTCAGAGCTCACTATACTTCACTGTCAAGCTATATAAATACGACGTTTGAAAGATAAATCCTCAAAGGGGGCCGGGGCAGGGGGGGGGGGATATTTGCAAGGGGTGTTTCCACCGACCTGAACATAAGGAGGGTCAGGACCATAGGCGTGCGTAAGGTTCTCCATTAGGGGGGACCGAGTTTAACCACAGCGCACCCCTCCCCCTTTTCCCATGGTCGAGTTCCCTTCCCCCCCCCCCCCCCCAAAAAAAAAAAAAAACGAGCTCCGCAATGGATGCAAAAGTGAAAATGCAGCGATTACGTGATTCTCACAAAGATCTGCCATTGGTCGCCGGTTTTCCTGGCTAAAGCTGCGAAGTAAGTAGGTCGATCTTTGCATGCAACATCAGGGGTCCTTGATCACCATTATTGTATAAAAACATGCGTAGCCATAACCCTGAGCATTAGAAAGTGACGCGAAACTTTTGACTGAATAAGGATTGGGGGGGGGGGGGGCACAATTGGCAACTCCTATAGATGGTTAGGGGGCGCCCCCTCCCACCCCCCTTGCGAACTCCTATGGTCAGGGCCCCCTTGGCCCCCTATGACCTACACCAGTGAGTTGCACGCTTGAATAAATTAACACGCAAGTTATCTCATTTAGGTGGCAGCAAGAAGAGCAAAGGCACGACCAAGCGGCCAGGAGGCGGTGGAAAGCCAACAAAGAGGCCAGGACAAGGTGGCAAGCCGCCCGGTGGCAAACCACCCGGTGGCAAACCACCCGGTGGCAAACCACCCGTTGGGAAACCACCTGGTGGCAAACCACCTGGTGGCGATAAGGGCAAGGTCACACCACCCGGTGGGGATTATGATGAGTCTGACGAGACGCTAAGTACTCCTGAGTACAGTACTTCCGACAGCACACCGAGCACCCCCGGATATAGTACTACTGACAGTAGCAGCAGCATGTCGTTTTCCAGCGAGGACGACTACGGACAAGAGGACTACGGTCAAAAGGACTACGGTCAGAAGGGCCACGGTCAGAAGGACTACGCAGCCAGGGCCAGACCATCGTCTCTCA